>NW_028141167.1:16081558-16165120 GCF_030444845.1 Prenolepis imparis
ACACCGGCGCAACAGTGACCTTAATTAAATTAAGAAATCTAAAAGGGGAAGCCATGATCTACGAAGAGAAAATGGCATTGACCGGAGTAACGGGACACCAGATCCAGACCATAGGAAAAATCAAGGCCACAATAACCTTGAAGGACCGAAAAATACGGCATCCTATCTACATCGTGAAGGACGATTTCCCCATCGACTACGAAGGAATCTTGGGAGTAGATTTCTTGCAAAAGCACAAGATAACGTGTGATTACGACAAAAAACAGCTACAACTAGCAGAGACAATATTAAAATTACGCCCGTACCGCGCGCTAATGCTGAAGCCGCGAAGCGAAACAATCATCCGAGCCACCACCGACTCGAATAAGGTAGGCGTGGTACGCGCCGAAGAAATGCTGTCCGGAGTATTTATCGGACACTGTCTCGTAGAACCAGAAGAATTTTCATGCCCGGTTAGCGTTATAAATACAACCGAAAAATACATTAAAATGTCAACTCCATGGGTAAACATCGAGGAAATTACGAACACGGTGGCTCGAAGAGAGAATGTCCCGCCTCTCCAGGAAGCGCCTACACTCTCCCGCAGAGAGCAAATAAAAAATTTACTCCGACTACAACATCTCAATCAAGAAGAAGAAAAAACATTGCTTCAAATCTGTGAGGAATTCGGTGACGTGTTTTACCTTAAAGGAGACGCGCTGACTTGCACTCCGACTACGTGACACGAAATCGCGCTCCGAGCTGACAGTGCACCTGTAAATGTACGCCCATACCGATTGCCGGAGAAACACAAAAAAGAAATAAATAAACAAATAGAGGGCATGTTGAAGGACAAGCTAATCCGACCTAGTAACAGCCAATGGAATGCGCCTTTACTTGTGGTCCCCAAAAAAGCGGATGCGGAAGGAAACCGAAAATTACGCATAGTTGTAGATTTCCGGAAACTGAATAATTTAACCATAGGCGATTCTTTTCCAATACCGAACATAACGGATATACTAGACCAACTGGGAAATGCAAAGTACTTCACCACCTTGGATCTAGCGTCGGGCTACCATCAGATACCCATGGCCGAGCCCGATAAATGCAAGACTGCATTTTCCACACCGTATGGACATTACGAGTTCAATCGAATGCCATTCGGGTTAACGAACGCGCCAGCTACATTCCAACGGTTAATGAACTCCGTGCTGACGGGACTACAAGGGATCAAATGTCTCGTATACTTGGACGATATAGTAATATATGGTAACAGCCTAGAGGACCACCACATGCGACTCGCCGAGGTTCTCTACAGATTACGTAAACACAACTTAAAACTCCAACCAGACAAATGCGAGTTCCTTAGAAAGGAAGTAATATATTTAGGGCACATCGTTACAGAAAAGGGGATCATGCCTGATCCTTCCAAAATAAACGCCGTACAAAAATTCCCCACTCCCACCAAAGCTAAGGAAATACAAGCGTTCATAGGTTTAGCAGGTTACTATAGAAAATTTATAGAAAATTTCTCAAAAATCGCTAAACCCTTGACAAAATTAACAAAAAAGGAAGAAAAATTTGAGTGGAACAGCGAACAGCAAAACGCATTTGACACGTTAAAAAATAAATTAACTACCGCACCCATACTAAAATATCCGGAATTCGACCAGGAATTCCTCGTAACAACGGATGCCTCCGATTACGCCATCGGAGCCATACTGTCGCAAGGCCCGGTAGGACAAGACCGCCCGATTGCTTACGCAAGCAGAATTTTGTCGCGGGCAGAACATAACTATAATACTACTGAAAAGGAACTACTAGCCATAGTATGGGCAGTAAAACATTTCAGGCCTTATCTGTATAGTACGAAATTCAAAATTATCACCGATCACAAACCATTAGTATGGTTATTTAATGTAACGGATCCTGGATCGCGATTGATGCGTTGGCGATTAAAACTTGAAGAATACGATTACGAGATTGTACACAAGGCAGGCAAAGCTAATAAAAACGCCGACGCACTCAGCCGACACGTAGGTGAAATTAATAAAATCGATGAAGAAGAAATTAATAAAATCGATGAAGAAGAAATTAATAAAATCGATAAAGAAGAAATTAATGACACAAAAACAGAGCGGAAATACACGGAAGAGGAGAAACGCCGCATACTATATGAGTATCACGACGCACCCCTAGGAGGACATCAAGGGACCGAACGCACCATTAACAGAATCCGGTTACTACACAACTGGAAAGGACTGACGAAGGACGTAGAAAACTATGTAGCAAGATGTGAACTCTGTCAAAAAAATAAACTTTCGCGAAAAAACAAAGCACCGCTGGTAATAACAGATACCGCAAGCAAACCATTCGAAAAATGCGCTTTAGACATCGTAGGACCCCTAACGATCTCTGGTAATGGGAATAAATATGTACTTACCTTCCAAGATAATCTAACTAAATTTAGTAAAGCGATTCCGATAACTAATCAAGAAGCCGCAACAATTGCAAGGGAATTCGTAACAAAAATTATCTTCGAACATGGTATCCCAGAAAAGGTCTTAACCGACCAGGGTACAAACTTCCTTAGCGAAATGTTCAAGGACGTCTGTAAATTACTAAAAATTGAGAAAATTCAGACAACTGCATACCATCCAGAAAGCAACGGAGCCTTGGAACGATCACACCGTACCTTAGCAGAATACCTTCGCCACTACATTAATGCTGAACAAACAGACTGGGATGAATGGACATCATACGCAATGTTTGCATATAACACCACACCGCATACAGCCACGGGGTTCACGCCGTTCGAACTACTTTACGGGCATCAAGCAACCCTACCTACGGCATTATCGCAACCCCCGAAGCCGACATATACATACGATGACTACGCGCAAGAATTGAAAGAAAAATTACGCGCCGCCCAGCAAATCGCAAAGGAACACTTAAAAAACGAAAAGGGGAAAGCAAAGAATAACTACGACAAAAAATCGAAGAATACCACGTTCAAGGTAGGAGAAAAAGTACTATTACACAACGAAACCGTCCGCAGGGGCCGATCCAAAAAACTCGATGCATTATGGACCGGACCGTACACAATCATCCACAAAATCTCCGATGTCAATTACAATATTAAAGTAGGACGAAAGATAATAAATACACATGCGAACCGTTTAAAACCGTTCATAGAACATTAAGAAAGAAAAATTTCGGCACATCTATTTCCATTCCAGAGCGCTAATGACATGGAAGATGCAGCCTACTACCGCAAAAAAGGACCTAGAAGAGGAATACGAGGTAGAACAATTTAATCGAGAGCCAGGGATATACTTCGAAAAAATCGGTTATCTACATCAAGTAGAATCCACCTGGAAGTTAATAATTAATATAGACCTAGGAACCTTAAATAAAAGATTCCACGATTTACAAAATTATATTGATCACGGACACCTCCTACACAAGATACAAAATAAAGAAAGCTGCCAAATCCAAAAAACGATTATCGAAACGGAGAATGATAAATTAACACACCTCTTAAAACGAGTAAACACCATATACAGGACACCGACAAACAAACGAAGAGGACTACTCGACGGGATCGGGACACTAGCAAAAACACTCTTCGGAACCATGGATGCCAATGACGACAAGGTCATCAAGGAACAACTACTCCTCTTACAAAATCAAGAGCAAACACTGCATCACACAATGAAAAATCAAGTAAAAATTTTAAACACAACAATTGCCCACATCGATAATCTGGAAAAAACAACCCAATACAACGAACAACTACTACTCAATTTTACCACCAAAATCCAAAAACAGATGGCAAATCAAGTACAACGAGAAGAAATACACGAATACTTCTCCATAGTTAATGCCATAATAACGGATTTGATGAGAGACGCGGAAGACGTCATCGAACACTTAATGGCAGTAAAAACAGGAAGGATACATCCGAGGTTAATTCCGTTAGATCAAATCATAGAAAGTCTCAAGGAAGCCACGTCACAAGTGCCCCAAGGACTATTCTTCCCCTTCGGAATCTCCGAAGACAATTGGCTCACGATTGAAAAATTCGTAACAGTTAGCGCATATTTTAATAACCCTTACGTACACACTATTTTGCGCTTCCCACTAATTTCGCATCCTAGATATAACATAGTGAAGGCTATCCCCCTACCGAGTTATAGCCACGGGAATTTATTTACCTTCGCAGAAATAAACCAACCGATAGTAGCCATTGATAACGAAAATCAAAACTATCTAACAATAACGCAAAGTAATTTAGAAAAATGTATTAACGTAGACAATCACTATATATGCAAAATAGGCCCATCTATCACATAAACGACAATGCGATCTGCGAAATTCAAGCATACACACACACCCCCCCAGGGCAAAAGTTATGCGACACACGATATATACATTCCAATCATACCATATGGATTGAGCTGACTAACCAGCACTCATGGTTGTACTCCACACTTACCGAGCAGCCGATAACCATAAACTGCCAACACCATGAAGAATATAGGACAACCATCGCGGGGACAGGACGAATCACACTAGGCAACACTTGTAAATTAGTAACAGCCGACATGATTGTAAAAACTTCGGGAACCATAGACGGCACATATCTCCAAGCGTACTTACCAGAATATAATATCTCAAGGTTAAAAATCGAAATACCAGCGAACCTGAATACAATACAGTTAAAGAAAATAATTCAGAACCCTACCGAACTAAAGGATTTAAGCTCGAGACTACAAGATCTAACAGAAGATCTAGACAACGTCAGCGTCAATCCGTTTTTAAAAAAACAAGTTATATATCCAATATCAGGTGGCACAGCCATTCTTATTATAAGCACAATAGCCATAATATTGTACCGAAGAAATAGAAGACAAAACCCACCACGTGAAGAATAGGGAAAAGGAAAACTCGATCCGTTTTCTTTTTTCCGCGGGGGAAGGGTGTTGTAACCGTAAACACTATGACCCAACCACGACCTAAAAACCCACAAAAGAGAACGCAGAATCAGCATTTCAAAAGATATAGCGCGCGCCTCGAAATCAAAAACGCAACCGATTGCATACACGCGTTAAGACATCGCGACACATTCGAGATCGTAAAACGCAGACGATGCAAAACCGATTGCATACAGGCGACACATTAACCGAAAAACAAAACCTACTTTCGGGTAATATAAGCGCGCCTGATTAACTCCTCGGAGCCGTATTCCGAACCGAGGACGACAAGTAATTACATCTAATCTATTGTGAGGACGCGCTGCGATTCGACATACCAAAGAATTGTACACGTGAGTTGGAATAAACTCTTCTCTTGTGACCAAAGTGTTCTTTTCACCACCCTCGACACTCGGAGTCCTAACTCCTAAGACGAACGGACCCCTCAAAGTATCCTACAAATCCCGTTGTACCCTGAGAGGCACAACAACTGTGAAGTGAACGTACCGGGGTATAGTATGATTAGATGTGATGCTGAAAACAAAAATACAGGAGGGGTTCTTTTATATGTAAGGGACGATATTAAATATGAGATAGTATTAGTAAAAAAGTTTGAAGCGAATTGTTGGTGTGCTGCGATTGAGGTGAAAGATAAATTGTATAAAGGAGTGATAACAGTAATATATCATTCACCGAGTTCATCGCATGGTGAGTTCGTGAAATTTCTGGAGGATATAATAGAAGAATTAATAATACGGGGAGAATGTATAGTAATAGGAGACTTTAATATAGATATTATGTTGGACTCGTTTTCTACAAAGAAGTTACAAACGACAATGTTGAGCTTAGGCATGAAACAATATGTAAATAAACCGACGAGAATTACGAAAGATAGTAAGACAATTATAGATTTAATTTACGCTAATAATAAAATAGAAATGCAAGTAATTCATGAACCTAAAATAACGGACCATGCGTGGTTAAAAGTTGATCTTAATGCGAATAAAATTGATAATAAATACAGAGAATTTAATGCTAGGAATTTTAAAGAGTTTAATGTAGATGAATTTATTAAATTAGTGGAAAATAAATTAGGAAAAAGTCAAGATATGAATGTCAGTGTGAGAGCGAAGAAACTTGTCGATAATATAGTAGATGCGTTGGATGCTACAGCAACTAGAAAAAAATTTAGAATTCCGAAAATATGGGAAGGGAAAAAGTGGTTTTCGGATGAAATAAGGGAAGCAGCGGCTAAAAGGGATGAGGCGTACAGTAAAGCGTTGTATGATGACACGGATGAAAATTGGTCACAGTTTAAAATCGAAAGAAATGCAGTGGTTAAACTAATCAGGACAAAGAAAAAAGAATACTATGAAAATATGATAGATCATAACAAGGGAAATCCGACATCTATGTGGAAAACCTTAAAAGAAATAATAAGGGGCGAACCAACGGGTACAAAAAAAATAGAGAATATAGATTTTGAAATATTAGATAATACTGAAGGGTGCAATATAGCTAATAAATTTAATTTATATTATATACAGAGTATTGAGAACATAGTAAAATCTATAAGTAGAGATAAGTTAGGAAGTCCAGGTAAAAGAATTATTTTTGTTATTGAAAGCGAGGGAATAATGGAAAATTTTGAGATGATTAGAATAGAGCATTTACAAAAAATTGTTATGGAACTACCAAAAAAGAAAGGCACGGAAGAGGGATTAACTAGTGATATACTTAAAGCAGTATTTTATGTAATAAAAGAGGAATTTATTGATATAATATATAAAAGAGGAATTTATTGATATAACTCTTTGAGGGAAGGTTGCTGTCCAGAAGGTTGGAAAACGTCTACGATAATACCGATTCCAAAAATAGAAAAAGCCAGAAAAGCAAGTGAATTTAGGCCTATTAATATGTTACCAATATTCGAGAAAGTATTAGAATTAGTAGTTAAAAAGCAAATTGAGGCATATTTAGAAGATAACTGTATTATAACAGAACATCAGTCAGGTTTTAGAAAACAGTATTCGTGTGAAATAGCGATTCAAACAGTCATTGACGAATGGAAACTGGTAGTTAGTGAGGCAAAAATGGTGGGGGTAATTTTCATGGATCTCAAACGAGCATTTGAAACGATAGATAGAGAAAGACTGTTAGAGAAATTATATCAATACGGAATTAGAGGAACAGCTTTAGAATGGTTAAGATCATATTTAAAGAATAGAACACAGCAGGTACGATTTAACAATGAATGGTCTACATTATTGGTCACAGAATATGGAGTACCACAGGGATCTGTATTAGGACCTTTGTTATTTATAATATATATAAACGATATAATTAAAGTCTGTCCGGAGGGATGTAGTATAAAAATGTTTGCAGACGATACGCTAGTGTATGTGACTGGAGGGAGTAGTGCGGAATTAGAAAGAAAAATGAATATGGCATTTGTTACAGTGGAAAGATGGATGAATACAAATAAGTTAAAAATGAACGCAGGGAAAACGAAATATATGATAGTTCGAAGTGTACGAAAAGAACTGAGAGGTAACATTACACTGAAATGTTTGGATGGAACGGAGATAGAGCGTGTGGAAAGAATGAAATATCTAGGCATAATTATTGACGATAGGTTAAGATTTAAGGACCACTGTGATTATATGCTAAAGAAAATAGGGAAAAAAGTGAGTTTTTTAAATAGAATAGGTAACTACATATCGGCATACAGATGTATTATATATAAGTCAATCATAGCGCCTCACTTTGAGTATTGTGCGACGCTGTTAATTGATATGGGAGAAACACAACTGAATGAATTGCAAAAAAGCGCAAAACCGGGCCATGAGGATCATATTGCAATGTGATAGATATACCAAAGTGGAGAGTATGCTGCAAGCGCTGCAATTTATGTCCATAAGACAGAGGCTGAATTATAATGTGTGTATATTTATCTTTAAGATTTTAAAGAATATGTTACCGGATCAATTAAGAAATAAGTTAACAATAGTGGGAAAAGAGAATGAAAGACAGACACGGCAAGCTGGGGACATTGTGGTACAATTTCGTAGGACAACGAGTGCACAGAAGAGTATGTTTTATGAGGGAGTGAAAATGTACAATGCCTTACCAGCTGAAATAAGACGAATCGAAGAACTGGAAGCGTTTAAGCGAGAGTTAAAGGAGTATATTGTGATTAATGTAAATTAGACTTGTATTTTACAAATAGCTGAGAAAGCTAATAAATATCAATCAATCAATCAATCAATCAAAAATCTCTCTCTCTCTCTCTCTCTCTCTCTCTCTCTCTCTCTCTCTCTCTCTCTCTCTCTCTCTCTCTCTCTCTCTCCCTCCCTCTCCCTCTCCCTCTCCCTCTCCCTCTCCCTCTCCCTCTCCCTCTCCCTCTCCCTCTCCCTCTCCCTCTCCCTCTCCCTCTCCCTCTCCCTCTCCCTCTCCCTCTCCCTCTCCCTCTCCCTCTCCCTCTCCCTCTCCCTCTCCCTCTCCCTCTCCCTCTCCCTCTCCCTCTCCCTCTCCCTCTCCCTCTCCCTCTCCCTCTCCCCTCTCCCTCTCCCTCTCCCTCTCCCTCTCCCTCTCCCTCTCCCTCTCCCTCTCCCTCTCCCTCTCCCTCTCCCTCTCCCTCTCCCTCTCCCTCTCCCTCTCCCTCTCCCTCTCCCTCTCCCTCTCCCTCTCCCTCTCCCTCTCCCTCTCCCTCTCCCTCTCCCTCTCCCTCTCCCTCTCCCTCTCCCTCTCCCTCTCCCTCTCCCTCTCCCTCTCCCTCTCCCTCTCCCTCTCCCTCTCCCTCTCCCTCTCCCTCTCCCTCTCCCTCTCCCTCTCCCTCTCCCTCTCCCTCTCCCTCTCCCTCTCCCTCTCCCTCTCCCTCTCCCTCTCCCTCTCCCTCTCCCTCTCCCTCTCCCTCTCCCTCTCCCTCTCCCTCTCCCTCTCCCTCTCCCTCTCTCTCTCTCTCTCTCTCTCTCTCTCTCTCTCTCTCTCTCTCTCTCTCTCTCTCTCTCTCTCTCTCCCCCGCAGGAGCTCTGCCTCTCGCCGCGCCACTGCAAGTTCTCGCTCCAGGAGTTCTCTCTCTCTCCTGAGCGTCTCCATCTCCCGCCGCGTCATCTCCGTCTCGCCCATGCCGGATGTCTCAGATGTCCGCAAATCCTGTCCTCCGTTGTGCGACAGATCGCTCTGCACAACGTCTGACTCGCGAAGCCAATTGCCCGTCGGATCCGCTTCCATTAATCGATTTATTAATTCGCTTTTCGATCCGGTCGTACTTAAACCTAAAATCTTCAGCTTTTCCTTGAGCGTCTGGACTGTGAAATCGGACGGGTTCTTAACAGGACTCATTTTCTTTTCTCACCAAATCCGTATCCGACCCTGTTGCACTCAGCGTCACTATACTTATAATTATCGCACTCAGCGTCACTATACTCCGTCGACGTCCACCTCAGTTCGATCCGGCTGAGCCTCCAGATTTTGTAGGAGTACTCTGCGTTGATACCACTGCTTTTTAGACACTCGGTTTAAATTACTCTAGGTATATATTTAGTTTTATTTAAAGTCCGTCCACAAGAGTAGTTCTTCGCGGAACTCGGCGCTCTCCCGGTCGGGTCCTCGAGAGACAATTATATCACCTACGTATTACATCGACGTGGGCCAATCAGCTGACGACACGCTCAATATCATCGCCGGCCCAGAGACATACGTTTAAAACGCCGCATGTGACAAGAGCCGTCTCGAAAATAAATACGATATAATACAAAGCATAAGAAGTACGAAAACAAACACGACATTGAATAGAGTAATAAATCTAACCGTGACGGAAAGCACAATACGAATTATAATACAGCGAAATAAATTTATGAAATAAATTTATCAAAAATAAAAATTCCTACAAAATTAAAATTAATATTTTGAGAGTAATTTAATATAAATGTAATTTACAATAAAGTAATTTAATATCTGTAAAAAGCAATCAGTTTCCATGATTTACTATATGGCAAATCTAAAATCAAATAAAAAATGGAATTTTTCCATGGAAAGAGAAAGCATTAAAAAATTGATTCTTAACTCGTTTAATTATCTGATTGTGATTCATTGTCAGTTTGATTGTTATTTATAGTTTCCTTCCTCTTGTTTCGTCCACCATCTCGATCCATTGCATAGCGTAACCAAGATTTAATTGTTTCTTCGGTTATCTTATCAGAGGCTTCTTGATTAGTGCTGGCAGATCCTATAACGTATAAGAAAACTCAATTTTACAATTGCATTATAATTTATTTTTAAGAATCACTTGCAATTGTAGACTTACTAAGGACGAGTTGGCATACGGCATCAAAAGATTGAAAACTTGTTTTGGCTCCTCTTCCTGCCCAGTTTAATTTTTGGGTTAATTCATTATGGATAATCTTTTTAAGAATATCCTCCGTGTGTGATCCGCTTGCGAAGTTCCTCCAATTCGGCGAAAATGATTTACCTGAGAACAAAAATAAGATAATTTTAAATTTTTTAGATAATTTTCTTTGAAGATAGTCATAAATAACGGAAGAGTCTTTCTTTTAACAAAATGTGTAAACACTTTAGAGAAACAAAACAGTTTTTACAGTTTTAAGAAAGAACAATATAAATAAACATATATAATTGCTTACGTAAAGTGCAAAGACAGATTTTTCTTTCAGATGTTCATTAAAGGTCGAAAGATTCCTCAGTGATAAGGCAGGTATAAGAATCTCTGTTGCCTCAGGTAACTTTTCCTCTGTAACGTTGTCACTGAACAGTTTATTTTTATACATTTGATATCTTTTTTTATGCTGCCTATGTCATACTTAATATCTTCCAATGTAGAGATAAATTTTCTGATTTGACCTGAAAATATGTTTGATTATCAGCATTTTAATGTTTGTAATAGTCGGTTGATTTTCTCATGAACGATAGTAAAAGCTTATTTTACTTTCAGATAAACTTGTACTTGTTCGCGATTGTGACGCTGTTGCAATTCTTGCCGCTGTCTTAAGTACAGAAGAATGTGAACTTTCTTCGATATCTATAAGCATTATAAGTCAGATAAGGTTATTACAAATTTTATAATTTATTAAAAACATAAAAACATTTGTTTTATATAATTTACTTTAGATATTATTATTACTAGTCAGTAACTCAATAGGTTCTGGTTCAGGTAAAAATTTGCTTCTTTTTAGACATTGAATTTTTTTAGACTTGTTTTTTGAAATGCAATTTTGATTTCTATCTGTATTATCATCACTTTCACTGGATAAAGATGCTTCATCAGATGATATTTCAGATGCAGATTTTGATACAGCATAACGTTGATTTGGAAAGCGTTTTCTTTTATTTATTTGATTTTCGATTACTTCTGTGCCTGTTTGAATTTCATCAGTATCTAAAAACTGATATCCATCTCTTTTTGATTTAGCTTTTGATAAGAGATCTGTAAATTATACTTTAATATTAAACTAAAGCATTAAACTAAATTATACTTTAATATCAAACTAAGTTTAATATCAAACTAAACTTTCAATTCTCGTGAGAAAAGATAATAAAAGAAAAATCAAATTTAAATTTTGAAAAATAAGTTAACAGTGAATATTAAAAATCTATTTAAAAAAACATTAACCTGTTTAATACAAAACTCGACATGAATGTGTCTTCCAATATGATTTTGGTGTTTCGAAAGTTGACTGCCTTCAAAAATCGAGTTCCTTTATATTGAAGATAGAAAGTTTTATTATTTCCATCAGTCAACCAGGAAGTTGGTATTACTTCACAAGTTTCTTCATCAGGAAAATCCACTACAGAAAACATTTTTATCTATAAATAAAAAGAAAACAAAATATTACATAATTAAATATTATAGCAAGAAAAATATAATTTTAATATAATAATATACCTCTTTTTTATGGTGTATGTAGAAGAGGAAGACATATCGCAAAAAGAGATTGTTTCAAAAGAACATTTTTACAAAAAACAGAATAGATATTCCAAACTTCATATTGTTTGGATAGTGATAAAACTTTAAATATTTTCAAAAGTGATGAAGAACACGGATAATTGTACATATCTTCTATTTGCAAATATTTTATTATATATCCTTATTGAATTCCACAAAATTGTAAATTACTACAATGTTATTGTCTTTCATTGTGATACAGTTATTTCCGGAAAATGTTGATAAAGTAAAGGCAGTGCTTTTTATCTTCCTGAATTGTTGTACATGACAAGGGAAATCAATCAGAGGCCCATTTGAATGCTTTGAATTTAATATAACATGATAGCGAAATTTCTTATCTTTTGTGTAATCATTTAATAGTTTTTTGTTTTCTGTAACTAATACATGTTCAATTAAACTCGTACTACATAAGATAGTGGAAGCTACATGTAATAATAAAAAAAATTTATAAATTGCGGAAGTAACTTTATTATTTAAAACAACTATTCCAGAATACAAAAAACTATTGAAATTCTGATGCTTTCCAATATGCAATTTCCTTTAAGTTATGTGGTTTCCTTTGAAACTCCATTGGAAAATGTATTCTCTGAGCAATTAATTCATTGGAAATGCACTGAATAGAATAAGTTGATAATCTAACACGTAGATCTCCTTTTAATAACATAATTAGAAGCTTACGCATGCATCCAAGATTAACCAAATGCATATAGTCCAAAGGAATTTGGGAAACTAATCCAATATTTAATTCTGACAGAGGAGATATTGACTTATGATGATCTGGATCTGACATTGAAGCATCAGTACGTAATGGTGCATTTTGTAATGGAAATGTCATTCTATGATTTATATATACACCTTCTTGTTCACATCGATCACATCCTGAATATGCATTAAATAACTTGCAACATTTAATCATACAACGTGCTGGAGTGTCACAGATAAAAGCTCTGATTACAACTTTAAATTGCATTTGACTTCTGTCAATGAAAAAATCCATTTTCACATAAATTTTTAAGTTCTGGTACAAAATCTTCAAAATAATCAGTAATTGGTTCTGGCTTACTTTCACCAAGAAACAAAGAAACTAAAAATGGCTCATATTGATATCGTTCATCAATAACATAGCAAAGTATTGGCCAAAATTGCTTTGAGGAACTTTTAAATATAGGTATTCCATCAACATTGAAAGTCAATTGAATAGTGTCACCATAATATTTATGCTTCATTTGTAAATTGGGAATAATGCCGATATAATGCATATCACCACTACTGCCTAACTTTTTCACAAGTACTATTCTACTTGTTTTTAATGGAGTACGTGCATCTCTAGGAAGGTTTTCAATATTTGTGTGCACTTTCAGAATTCTTAATAACTTGTTTATTGATGAATGCTTAATATTTTCTTTTATGCACCATTTTTGTATTTCACTTTTTATAGATGTATCATTGTTACTCTGCAACGCACTATCATTTGAAGATGATGCAGACTCATTATCAAAATTACTATTAAAATCTTTGCAGTAATCATTAATATCATCAGAATCACTATTTTGTAAATTATTCACATTATTTTCATATAAATGACCATTATTATCATCTACATTTTCATTATTATTATCAATTAATTGATAGAAATCGTTTGTATTTCTTTGATAAGTGACATCTTTTGATTATGATTCCATTGCAATTTTTACTCCTTCGCTATCTTCCTTCAAAAATTCTTTCATATGGGCTTTTACCCTTTTCCTAACTTCTCTATACTTCCGGGCTCTCTGTGCCATTTTTAGTTCTACAATTAAAATACATAATCAATTAAAATTTATGTGATATTAATTATGAATGTGCATCATATTCAAATGACGATACATAAGATATAATAATGACAGATCAAATTCTTCTAAAATTGAATTATAAAAATATTATAAGATGAAATTAGAAACACTCTTATAGCATCCTTTTTTCTAAATTGATATATTGGCTTTATATTTTTTATTAATAATTATTAATAATTATAAATAATTATAAATATTATTAATAAAACATTATTAATAATTATAAATATAATTATTAATATAAAAATATAATTATATAATTATAAATATTATAAATTGTAATCCATTGAAAAAGAAACATCTATTAGAAATTGCCAAAAAAACTATTATATAGAATAACATAGAAATACTATTAATAAAAATTATTTAGTATTAAAAATATAATTAAAAATTTTTTATTAATAGTATTTTTATGTTCTTCTAATTTTTTCTTTGGCAATTTTTAAAATAGATGTCTTTTCTAATAGATGGCAATTTATAATATTTATAATTATAATTATATTTATATTAATAATTATATTTCTAATTATTAATAATTTTTTATTAATAATATTTATAGTTATTAATAAAAAATGTGAAGCCAATATATATCAGTTTAAAAAAGAGAAAAGGGTGCTATAAGAGTATTTCCAATTTTATCTTATTTTTATAATTCAATTACCAGATTTGATTACATTAACCATACAGTGAAATATACAATATATTTATCGTAAACTGTGCACATATATCACGTAAGATGTGTCTTGAATTAAGTATTATATCGTTCCAGCCAGAAATGATTAGTCGTATCGACGTCGAATCGACGTCAATTCGATCAATCATTTCTGACGGGGGTAATTTTACCGCATCAAGTACTTCAAAAGAGTCAAAGAAATTATTGAACAATTTTATACTGATTATGTTTTTGTGTAACGCTACGTTTAACTTCCTAATATAATTTTTTGCCAAGCAAATATGATTACTTAAGGTTAAGAACGACTTTCCGTTGTCAATAAATACCATAAATACCTTTGTACAAAAATAGATATAAAAATATTACTTACTTGCAATCCAAACTAGATGAATATACACGAGTCTCCAAACTACACTCGTCAAAAAAATTATCGCAACACGTAATTAATATCAAAATTTAGCATAAATTCAAATAAGCGTATCTCCGCGAAAAATTGTCATATTTCAAAAATTTTTTTTGTTTTAAAGGATAAAGTCTCTACTTTAAGGAACTTTCGTTCGATTTTGATTTTATTCTCTCCCCTTTCTCCATCCCTTTAAAAGGAGGGACGTGTTCTTTTTTTCAAAAAATTGCATAGTTTGACGAATTCTATGGAGTGTACTAAATTTTTTTCGCAAATATCATCATAACTATCGTAAAATATGGACTTTTCTCTACAAATTTAAAAAAAATTGAATACCGTACGATTTTTTTTCGCGAAGTTACACCATATCAAAGTTACCTATGCATTTTTGCCTATATATTTAATTACCGCCAACATTAGCATTACCCGATGGGCACTACGGGGAGGTTGCTGGTCGGATTTTGCCCATCGTGTGTGTGTGTGTGTGTGTGTGTGTGTGTGTGTGTGTGTGTTGGGGCAGGGATATGTGTTCGTATATAAAATTGTATATTTCTGCCTCGTCTTCGGATGACCTCTTGCAGGCGCTCACGCATATTAATGCAGGCTCTAATTGTGGCTTGCAGAATTTCGAACCATATTCGATGTAGGGCTGCTTCCAATTGCTGGAAATTGGTTGGTAGTCTTTCAAAATCATGCAGCCATCTTCCCATAAAAGGTCATCCGAAGACGAGGCAGAAATACACTATTTTAAATACGAACATATATCCCTGCCCCAACACACACACGCACACACACACACGATGGGCAAAATCCGACCAGCAACTTCCCCGTAGTGCCCATCGGATAATGCTAATGTTGGCGGTAATTGAATACATAGGCAAAAATGCATAGGTAACTTTGATATGCTGTAACTTCGCGAAAAAAAATCGTACGGTATTCAATTTTTTTTTAAATTTGTAGAGAAAAGTCCATATTTTACGATAGTTATGATGATATTTGCGAAAAAAATTTAGTACACTCCGTAGAATTCGTGAAACTATGCAATTTTTTGAAAAGAAAAAACACGTCCCTCCTTTTAAAGGGATGGAGAAAGGGAGAGAGAATAACATCAAAATCGAACGAAAGTTCCTTAAAGTAGAGACTTTACTCTTTAAAACAAAAAAAAATTTTTTGAAATACGACAATTTTTCGCGGAGATACGCTTATTTGAATTTATGCTAAATTTTGATATTAATTACGTGTTGCGATAATTTTTTTGACGAGTATAGATGAATATACACGAGTCTTCTTTTTCTTATTTCAATTATTAAATGTCTTGAAACGCACTAACACGAACTTATTAGGTACAAAACTATCCGATTGCGGTGCAAGCAATATAATGAATAAGCCAGAAATGAGACCACAATCAGAGACCAGGGTAGCTATTATGTAACTTTTATGATTTCGATCGGAATATCACGTTTCCGATCGGCGAGTTTCCGATCACAATTTCGTTCGCATCTTTCTGTTATTATGAATCTCGTCGAAATCGGAACGGAATCGAGATTCCGCGCGTCATTTCATACGATCGAAAACGTTGACAGCCAAATTGAAAACAAAGGTTATTAAACAAAAATTCTTACTATTATTAAAGGTTTATTATTACTATTATTAAACGTTATTACTCATTTTTATAAAAAATCTTCAAAGTTAAAATATAAAGTATCTAAAAAGTTATAGTGTGTGTTTGTGTTATGTTATATCACAATATCAAGTGCTGTAGAAACATGAGAGAAAATGTAAGTAAAGAATTTATCTTAATAATAATTATAAATAAATATAAATATATTATATATAAATACATATATAAATATATACTACTACATATATAAATATATGTATATTTATACATATATGTAAAAATATATACTATGTATATTTATACATATATAAATATATACTATATATATTTATACATATATAAATATATACTATGTATATTTATACATATATAAATACAGAGTTGAGAAGTAACGCGTTACTTGTAACGCCGTTACCGTTACAGTTACTTTTTTTTAGTAACGAAGTGGTAACGACGTTACTTTTCATTATCTGTAACGATAACGGTAACGTCGCTACAATTTTTCGCTAACGCTAACGATTTTAACGTTACTTTTATCGTTACTTTACACGGCAAAACAAACCGCTTAGTAGCGAGTAACAATCGAACGTGATTGGTTCTTACTTTTAGAACCAACAAATCAATGTCGAGTGTTACAATCTACGGACCTTGCCCGTGACACAGTCCCGTGATACATATGGACACGCAGAGTTGGGAACGTTACTTCATAAAAGTAACTCGTTAACGTTACCGTTACCGATTTTAAAAAGTAACTCGTTACCGTTACCGTTACTCAATAAGTAACGAATCGTTACTATTTTCGTTACTTTGTTTAAAATGCTTATTTATTATATACTATACATTTAATATTAAATTAATATAATTAAAATATTAATATATTCATAAGAGTAATTAAAATAACACAAAAAAGTTTATATCTTATAATTTTTTAATTTATAATATTACAAATATACTCTATAATTATAATATAGTATTTAACTTAAATATATTGTAATACATATAATATAAAATATAAAATATGAATTCGAATCACATATAAAATACATAAACAAATTCAAATTATTTTTCTTATTATTAATAAACTTTACTAAAGTTCAAACTTAAAAATGAAAACATTTTACCAAAATGTTTTATTTAGTTTTAAAAGCAATAGATGTTCCATGGAATCATCATTTAGATTGCATCTTTGCGGCCTTAATTATTACCGCTATTAAATATTACCGCTAACGCTAAATAATCTTTCGACTGATGAACTGCTTGGCAATGCAGTGTTGTAATTAATGAAGTGTGTTTTAAGTTTAGGAAAATTGTGTAACATTTCAACATTACACGATTTCGATTTTAAATATCGTTGTAGCTCTTCTCCGTTGGATTCATCCATTTGTTCGTGAAACTCAAAAAAATTATCTTGATTATCGTCAGTTTTATCCATGTTTAGAGTAATTTCATCGGGTTGAATTCCCAATAATTCTTCTAAATAGTTTTCGGCTATTTTTCTCTTTTCTCCGATCAACCAATTTAACTTGAACTTTGGGTGTAAACAGCTTCCAATAATTAAATCCTTCCTCTCAAATATTGTGAGGAATCTGTAATTATATAAATATAGAAAATAAATACATATAATTATTTAATATTTAATATATTATAGTAATTGATATAGTAATTAAATAATAATAATTTATTATTATAATTAAAATATAAATAAATATCTTATTATTTAAAATAAACGAACACATATAATAATGATCAGATTAGTAAAAAGATTACCTTTCATTTAAACCTCTCTGAAGGGCTATTACTAATGAATGGCAATGTGTAAGTCTATTTTTGCTTAAAGTTTCCAATTTTTGTTGTAAAGTGCTCAAGACTGGCAATAGGTATCCCATGTACATTCCAGAGTCACCCTGTAAAATATCCAGTGCACGCGCCAAAGGTTCCATTACCTAATCCAAATAAATAACAAGAAATTATATAAACACTATAGAATTGTAGACCACATTTTGTTGAAATAGAAGTAATTTACCTGGCAATATTCTTCTAAAAATTTGATTTGGTTATCTGACAGCCTTTGTAAATTGCAGAAGTCTAAACATTGGTTTACTCTTTCAGATTTATTTTTCAAAAGTGATACTAATTGAGAAACAGAATCGAAAGTAGAGTTCCACCTATCAAAATAAAAAATAAATCTTTATTAGTAAAATATTTTTGGAGAATACTTTTAGATCTAATAAAAATGAATAAAGACAGAAATAAATAAAGACATAATATAAAAAAGTAAATGTTTCACCTAGTGACAACAGGAGTTTTTAAGTAGACGCCGCACATTTCTTTAATTTTGTCAGCAACTTGAGTTGATTGATTCTGCTTATTCCATAACTTACAAGGGACATGTCACAACTGTCCGGAACCGATTTGATTCTTCTTCAAATATGTTGTTAAATACACAAATCTAAAAGACACGTATTTTTTTATATGTGCGGATATTGAGTTTTAAGGGGTGAAACACCCCTTTAAAGAAAAACGATATTTTTCTTTAGGATCGAATATCTGGTAAACTATAAGAGGTAGAAAAAAAAGACATACAACAAATTTTAATGGCTTGAAGAGTACTTTAAAGTTATATGAACAAAATTTTTTTATTTTTATTTTTTTTTAAATACCCCCATCACTTAATTTTTTTTTTCAAAATAAAAAAATTTTGTATGCATGCCCTCTCTATTAAGATCTCATATCTCATGACTCATTTTTCATGTTAACGGAAAAAGTGATTCTGGAAAGCGAGTTTATTAAGCAATGGAAACGCAAACGGCAAGAGATAACATGTTCGTGTATCGATAGTAATTAGTTGGTTTTGTTTGTGAATCAAATTCATTGGTCACTTTTGTGATTATTGTCGTAAAGTGAGTATATCATATCTGCGTAACAAACTGATTATTAAACAGTGGAAAAAACAAGAGACCACACGTGTGTAGATTGATAATAATAATCAGTTTGTGGTTAGGGTTAGGTAATAACCGGCCGGTTTGTGGATCACATTTATTAGTAATTTTGGTGATTATTGTCGTAAAGTAAATATATTTATATTACTTATTAGTTATAAATATAGCGTTTTGTGTTGAATATATGTCATAAGTTTAAGAAATAATTACATGCCAAAAATATTCTGTTACCATTAAAATTTTGGTGTTATTTATTTATTTTTAGTTTATTATTTAAAAAATGATAATATATTGCGAAATCTATTTCAACAGGTGGCTATCTAGATAAAAGGAAAAAGGAAGTAAAAAAAAAGTATTGCAATTCTATTCGACGAAGAATATAATTAACAAAACAAATAGAAAAATGACAGAAAGCAATTCAATAAATGAGGAGAGAAATGAATCTCAATTACTTAACGAGGAAGAATGTGAAATGCCATGGCCAGCATATTCTGAAGTTTACAAGTTTGAACCAAAACTCAGTAAAGAAAAAAACTTCGCTTTTTCATGTAAACTTTGTATAGGCAAGAAAATTATTCAAGCAAGTAAAAGTTCTGCTGCAAATTTAAAAAAGCACATAAATGTAAGTTATATTCATATTTAAGTAGTAATAACTCTCAAAACGCATATAATGATAATGATAAACTCTACAGCTTAATTAAGGTAGAAAATTATAATACAAAAGCTTCTGAATAAGGAAATTGAAGTTAATAAGTATTACTATTTTATGTGCGTTTAAGTTGTATTGTGCTGCTTAACTACTCAGACAATATTGTAATCTTGATCTTTTTCATTCGAATTTTCTATTCAATTATACTTGAAAATATGATATATCGATATATGATATTAAAGTATAAGACTTAGAATATCTTAAATAATTTATTTTTATGGAAAACACGTGATTTAGATATGAAATGTTTTTGTGTGATTAAAATATTTACAAATATGTATGCAAAAATAATTTTTTTATTTTTTTCTTTATACCGAAAGTCGTGATCATATATATAAAAAGTATATAAAATAAAATACATAATAAAACTAAACTATATAAAAAATTGAATTTAGATTTTCAGATTTTTAGATTTTTCAAGGAATCCAAACAATTTTGAAAAATATTTTGAGTCAAAGATGCAACATAAAAGAGTAGGTATAAAAGAAAGACATTTTGCATGAAATAACAAAAGCACTTTTTCCTTAATTACAATTGTACTTTAATAATAAGAAAATTTTTAATTGTAAAAAATCAATTACATATTTAGATTTTTTGTGTAAATGTGAATGAATGTATTAATAGCGTTAACTTTCTTCTTAAGCTAGCTTTTTTAAGTTTTAATCTTTTTTTGCAAGACTAATTCATTTCATACATGTATTTTTTATCTCATGTTTCTAAATATGTTTCTTTATTATTTGAAATTTATTAGACTTTACATAACTTGTAAAAAATATGCATTATTTTCTGTCTTACTATATCTACTCTTTCTTACATTTTATTATATCTAACAAAACATGAAATTTATTATTTATTTAATCAAGATTTTTCTAATATATATTATTTTATTATGTACATTTTAAATAGGCAAAGCATCCATATTATTTAAAAAATATTGAAAAAGCAAAATTGGAACTTGCAAATACTAAACGACAAAATGAAGATACCTCTAATTGTACGACAAAGAAACAAAAAATATTAGAAAATTGGAGTTCCAGAAATTCTACAGTCACTCAAAAAAAATTAGATACCGCTATACTGCGGTTTATTGTTGAAAACGTTCTGCCTTTCTCAATTGTAGACAGTTCAACGTTTGTTGAGTTGGTTAGAATTGGAATACCTTCAAATATTAATATAATATGCAGAAAAACATTAAAAGAAAAAGTCAATCAAGCATATTTTAAAATGAAAACTGCTGTTGAAAATAAATTGGCAGAAGTTGAAGTAGTATCAACAACGACAGATTTATGGAGTAAAGCAAAAAGGTTATTAATACAATTTTTTATATCTTTATTTTATTATAAATATGTATAATACACTACCCTCCATAAGTTTGGAAACACCTTACATTTTACAGTTAAACAATTGCGTGGCAGCAATCTGTCATAAATAAAAATGTCATTTAAATATTTTACGTTTATTTTACAATTTATTCATACAAAAAATCTGCACAGATCTGTCAAAAAAGTCCTCTTAATTTAAGAGAAAGATTCTCTAAAGAAATATTCTTTAATTAGATATTCGTAACATGCAAGAATATAAACTTAATGGGATGTTTTTTATCTTTATCAGTATATTATTTGAAATATTATTAATCGTGATAACTAAAAACAGTCTTATAAATGGACATTTGTTATTTATTGCATACGGTACCCTTCACAAGTTTGGAAACACCTTACATTTTACAGTTAAACAATCGCATGGCAACGATCTGTCATAAATAAAAATGTCATTTAAATATTTTACGATTTATTCACACAAAAAATCTGCACAGATCGCTGCTACGCAATTGTTTAACTGTAAAATGTAAGGTGTTTCCAAACTTATGGAGGGTACTGTATATATGTAATAAAAATGTACAAAAATTTTATTATAAATATTTTTTCCTTTAGGGTTTTTTCAATTCATTAAAATTTGTATTTTTTGTAGAAGTTATCTAGGAATAACAGTTCACTGGATTAATTCCGAAACTCTAAAAGAGAGTCAGCTGCATTAGCTTGCCGGAGAATCAGAGGAAAGCATACATATTTTGGCGAAGGCCATTCATTCTATATGTTTGGAATATCATATACAGAACAAAATATGCTGCACAACAACCGATAATGGGTCAAACTTTGTTAAGGCGTTTCAGTAAGATTTTATAATATTTTCTTATTAACATGTGTTATTTTAAATGATATTTACAAATGAATTTACAAATAAATGATATTTACAAATAAATTTACAAATAAACGAAAAGGGCTTACGGATGAATGTCGCGTGCTGGAAATAGCGTATAATATCGACGTCTAAATTTTGATGAGTATCAGAGCTCCTAGTCCTGAAAATGCAAACTGTAACGTTGGCATTACGCTGTTCCAGCATGCGACATCCATCCGGAAGTCTTTTCATTGATTTATAAATAATTCTTTTGATATTAATGACCGCGCAAAAGCCTTGAAACTAATAATTATAAATTTTTTAGAACTTTCGAGAAAAATAAAAGTGACGATTCAGAAGACTCTGATGAATTTCACGATATTAGTGAATTATTAATTGCGGGTGATGCAGAAAATGCAGGTCTAGAAGATTTGATTCTTCCACCACATCAAAGATGTGGAAGCCATACATTGAATCTCATTGCAGCCAAAGATTCTGAAAAAGCATTACACAGTGACGTACAATACAAAAAAGTATATAGAACGACATTTGCTAAACTAACTAACAAGGGACATGTCACAACTGTCCGGAACCGATTTGATTCTTCTTCAAATATGTTGTTAAATACACAAATCTAAAAGACACGTATTTTTTTATATGTGCGGATTTGAGTTGTAAGGGGTGAAACACCCCTTTAAAGAAAAACGGTATTTTTCTTTAGGATCGAATATCTGGTAAACTATAAGAGGTAGAAAAAAAAGACGTACAACAAATTTTAATGGCTTGAAGAGTATTTTAAAGTTATATGAACATTTTTTTATTTTGAAAAAAAAAATTAAGTGGGGGTATTTAAAAAAAAATAAAAATAAAAAAATTTTTGTTCATATAACTTTAAAGTACTCTTCAAGCCATTAAAATTTGTTGTATGTCTTTTTTTTCTACCTCTTATAGTTTACCAGATATTCGATCCTAAAGAAAAATACCGTTTTTCTTTAAAGGGGTGTTTCACCCCTTACAACTCAAATCCGCACATATAAAAAAATACGTGTCTTTTAGATTTGTGTATTTAACAACATATTTGAAGAAGAATCAAATCGGTTCCGGACAGTTGTGACATGTCCCTTGTAAGTTATGGAATAAGCAGAATCAATCAACTCAAGTTGCTGACAAAATTAAAGAAATGTGCGGCGTCTACTTAAAAACTCCTGTTGTCACTAGGTGAAACATTTACTTTTTTATATTATGTCTTTATTTATTTCTGTCTTTATTCATTTTTATTAGATCTAAAAGTATTCTCCAAAAATATTTTACTAATAAAGATTTATTTTTTATTTTGATAGGTGGAACTCTACTTTCGATTCTGTTTCTCAATTAGTATCACTTTTGAAAAATAAATCTGAAAGAGTAAACCAATGTTTAGACTTCTGCAATTTACAAAGGCTGTCAGATAACCAAATCAAATTTTTAGAAGAATATTGCCAGGTAAATTACTTCTATTTCAACAAAATGTGGTCAACAATTCTATAGTGTTTATATAATTTCTTGTTATTTATTTGGATTAGGTAATGGAACCTTTGGCGCGTGCACTGGATATTTTACAGGGTGACTCTGGAATGTACATGGGATACCTATTGCCAGTCTTGAGCACTTTACAACAAAAATTGGAAACTTTAAGCAAAAATAGACTTACACAATGCCATTCATTAGTAATAGCCCTTCAGAGAGGTTTAAATGAAAGGTAATCTTTTTACTAATCTGATCATTATTATATGTGTTCGTTTATTTTAAATAATAAGATATTTATTTATATTTTAATTATAATAATAAATTATTATTATTTAATTACTATATCAATTACTATAATATATTAAATATTAAATAATTATATGTATTTATTTTCTATATTTATATAATTACAGATTCCTCACAATATTTGAGAGGAAGGATTTAATTATTGGAAGCTGTTTACACCCAAAGTTCAAGTTAAATTGGTTGATCGGAGAAAAGAGAAAAATAGCCGAAAACTATTTAGAAGAATTATTGGGAATTCAACCCGATGAAATTACTCTAAACATGGATAAAACTGACGATAATCAAGATAATTTTTTTGAGTTTCACGAACAAATGGATGAATCCAACGGAGAAGAGCTACAATGATATTTAAAATCGAAATCGTGTAATGTTGAAATGTTACACAATTTTCCTAAACTTAAAACACACTTCATTAATTACAACACTGCATTGCCAAGCAGTTCATCAGTCGAAAGATTATTTAGCGTTAGCGGTAATATTTAATAGCGGTAATAATTAAGGCCGCAAAGATGCAATCTAAATGATGATTCCATGGAACATCTATTGCTTTTAAAACTAAATAAAACATTTTGGTAAAATGTTTTCATTTTTAAGTTTGAACTTTAGTAAAGTTTATTAATAATAAGAAAAATAATTTGAATTTGTTTATGTATTTTATATGTGATTCGAATTCATATTTTATATTTTATATTATATGTATTACAATATATTTAAGTTAAATACTATATTATAATTATAGAGTATATTTGTAATATTATAAATTAAAAAATTATAAGATATAAACTTTTTTGTGTTATTTTAATTACTCTTATGAATATATTAATATTTTAATTATATTAATTTAATATTAAATGTATAGTATATAATAAATAAGCATTTTAAACAAAGTAACGAAAATAGTAACGATTCGTTACTTATTGAGTAACGGTAACGGTAACGAGTTACTTTTATGAAGTAACGTTCCCAACTCTGTATGAAACCCAGTCCGTCTGGTCTTTGCACATGCGCAGTCATTCCGCATGTCAAAGTCTGATATCTCGATCATTTTACAGCTGTTGATTGATTATAAAGGGAAAAGGATAGTTTTCGTGGTTTTTTAAGAGTGTGCTAAAGCCATCTGAAGTGCTGTTTAATTGAAATATCTTTTCATTAAAAAATGGCATCTAAGGCCGGTATTCATAGTCCGTTCTTATTTCAAGACCGTCTTAAGTAATGTCTTAGGGCTTGAGCAGAATAGCTGACTTATAAGATTTGAGACAAAAGACAGTATTGTGCGTTACATAAGACAAAAACTTAATGGCATAAAACATTGTCTTAAAGTTGTAAGTCAGCCATTCTGCTCAGGCCCTTAAGATGCAAATACGGCTCTGTGATTGGTTAATCACATCTTAAGATTGTACTTAAGACATTCTTAAATATAAGAACCGACTATGAATACCGGCCTAAGAATTTTCAGCGTGTGCTTTCTCGCTTCTGACGTCACAATCCAATATGGCCGCGGTGAGCACCCAGGAGCCTTAAATATAATCAGAGAGAAACATGAGAGCGGCCACCGCGATTCAGCGGACGCGTGTACTAATGCGCCCCCTGAGAAAGTGTATATAAACTACGTCGTTACGCTCGGTAAAAAGTGGTAAATGGTTCGAATCCGTGATATGGTTCATATCCGAACTACTCAGATAAGAACCAAGTTGAGAACCGAACAGATGAGTCAGACAAGGACCAACAATTCATCGCTCTGGCTTTGTCTCACCAACGATGAGCGTCTCGCGGACTCGTGCGGCGGTACCGCGTAGCATTCTGCGGAATTCGAAAAATACAGAATTTTATGACGTTAATAAATAAATAAACCTGACCTAACAATTTATTGAGTCTGTTTTTAATAAAATGTATTATTATATATTTTCCCGTCCAAGTCATTCCTTAAATATTTTAAGATTAGTGATTTTATTACTAATTTTATTAATAATAATTAGGGTTAATTTTTGTCCTTTAGTTAGATTTGTTTTTATGAATAATATTTAATATTTATATTATTAAAATATTTATTTTTTTAATTATTCTATTTTATTAATTAATTATTTATTAATTATTTTTATAACAATTGGAGGCCATACTATAATTTTTATAGGATGATCAACTAATTCATTTATTCAATAATAGGATCAATACGATCAGTTTCACAGATATCTTATAAAAAGTTAGATTTATTCTAATTATTTTAATTTTTAATATTATACTTATATATACATACAAATTACATAGAAACACTATTTTTCTATATTAATATATTAATATATATATTTTATATATATATATATATATATCAAATTTATTTAAAAAACTAGAATTTAAAGAACTATATAGATTTAAAGCAATAATGCGTTTAAAGTTCTTGATAAGTTATATAGATATATGAGCGTTGTTGTACTCAGCTGAAACAAAATAAAAGCGCAACAGCGCTACTTGGCAATCTTGGCATATCGATTTAGTCAGCGCGACGATCTGTACCTGTACGTACTGTACTGAGTAACGTTTGGTTTTGCGGTGCTTCTGTGAGATATCGTGATCTATTATTTTGCAATACGTGTTATCTGATACGATTTAGTTTTAAATATCGCGTGTGCGTATATTTATACGTGTATATTTATACGTGTGTATTTATACGTATGTATTTTCTATCGTATCGATTCATTTCTCTTTTTCCTATAGCTTTTACGTATTGTATTCCTTCTTTTTTATTTATTATTTTTAAGTTCTATATTTTTCATTTTTTTTTTCTGTAATTTCTTTCTGCATCGCATTACAAATATGTCGAGTCAGTATCCCGTAAATTTCAGTAAGTGTATGTATAAAGACTGCGAGAATGGAAAATCGAATGGGAAGAGGCTATTTAGATTCCCAATGCAAAAAGACGCAAGATGCAATATATGGATACGCAATACAGGTAGGTCTCTGTGCATTAATTATGTGTTATGTTTAAATTATCTTAATTATATCACATCGAAAGATACATGGTTCACGAACATGCATCCGCAAAAGGCGATGAAAATTACTTTAAGTATTAGTAATTATTAATGTTATTAATGTAATAACGTAAATATAATATTTAGAAAAAGCTATTCTATTAAATTTTTCTTTAAGATTTGTGCTTTCTAAATGAGTGCAAATTCCCTGCAAATATTAATCTCAAAATATTTCATAAAAATTTTTATAATTTCTATAAAAATTTCTACATATATATCAATATAAAAATTCAATTTATCAGCTTTTATTTTTCTGCTCTGTTTTTTAATGCATTTCATTTAGCGATACAAGAATATCTTTAGTTTCCATTAGATATCAATGATAGAATGGTGTATTAACGAAAATCAGCACGTGTCTCATCTTATATCTTTGTTCGATATCTAATGGAAAATAAAGATAGAATTACGTTTACGTTAATTTGTGCCGTTAAAATCAAATTTATGAGAAATTTGCATCGAAAATTTTCGTGCACCTTGAGCACGCGGATGAGTGATAGATAGTATGTGTGGTGTAGTAAATAAGGTGACAAGTTAGAATGCTACATGTTTTGCGTTTAAATTCTATTTTTTCCAACTATTTTCACAAAAATTTTTACAAAATATCCATTTAACAATAAATGAACGCATATGGACTAAAAAATTATTATTTTATTATTAAATTTAATATTAATAAATTAATACTAGATAATAATTTATCATTCTAAATATGTGCAATTTCCAAAGAGGCTTCCGAAGATAATTTTGAATAGAAAAATAAAGCAGAATTAAAAAAATTTTTTTTTTTATTGTGAATCAATATTATTCGTATAATAGCAGATGTTTAAATATGTGAATGAAATATAAAGAATTAAATTTAAATTAAAGTATTAATTTAGTATTAATTTATTAATATTAAATTTAATAATAAAATAATTTTTTATTCCATATGCGTTTATTTATCGTTAAATGGATATTTTGTAAAAATTTACGTGAAAAAAAAAGTTGGAAAAAATAGGATTTGAACGCACAACATGCAGCATACTAACCCACCACCTTATTCACTACACCACGCATACTATCTGTCAAATTCATCCGCGTGCTTGGTACATAAGGCGCACAAAAATTTTCGATGCAAATTTCTCATGCATTTTATTTTAACTGTATAAATTATCGCAAACATCAATCTATTTTTATTTTTCACTGAATATCGAACAAAGATAGTATGTAAAATTAGTATAAATTTAGTATATAGTATGAAATGTATGTAGTATGAATGTAATATTAGTATTAATTTAGTATTATATAGGCGGTTAATATTACAACACATTTAGAATTGAACGAAATCGGTGATGTCCTCCCTACATAATATGGAGATATTTTATATTTTTATTGTAAATGAATTTTATAAGAATTTTTCATATATATAAAATGTTAAATATATTCTGAGATTTCTCATTCCATATTATTTTATAAAAAATATTTAAAAATCTCTATAAATCTGATATTTTTATTAATTCTTTATAAATTTAAATTATGAAAAATTCCTAAAATTTTGTAGATTATTTTGAAATTATTTTTCATTAGGGTTTAACATTTGATTTACTATTCAATTACTATATACATATATGTGAACTTCAAGTATACGTAATCTAATTTTCATTTACTTTGTAATATTTCTATTACAGGAAATACTAATTTGCAAAAATTGTCTGCCAATACTCTTAGACAATTGGGCTTGTGTGAAGACCATTTCCTTGTAACGTCATTCACAAACGAAACAAAAATACGATTGACGCGAAATACTATACCAGTTGCGTATAACAGCGCTGGCTCATCCGTAAACGAACAAAGTATTGAAGTAGAAGAAATGCAATGTCCTAATAATGAAAATATGATATTAGAAGAACAAATTTCTCTATGTGAACAAAATATTGAAATGGAAAAAATGAAAAGACGTACTGCAACAGTACTTCCACCTAACAAAGAAAACATATTAGAAGAGTGTACTCTACGGACATACAAACCTGCAATTTTAAATTTTGAAATGTCTGCGGAAGAGGAAGACATAATGGAATGGATGCATCTGGAGCCTCCTAAACATCAAAATGTTAAATGTACAGATAATAGCACTCAAAAAAATAAGAATGAAAAAAAGAATTCAAAAACAATAATCAAAGCATTGAGAATAGAGAATTTAAATTTACGTAAAAAAATTAAGCACTTAAAATATCAGCTACGTATGGCACAAACGTGTAAAGAATCAAACAAGAAAAAACAGAAGAAAAAAATACTAAAGGATTTAGTAAATAAACAAGAATTGCATCCTGTAGCAAAAACCATGATACATTTACAACTGCATACGTACACAATACACTGAGGAAGAGAAAATGCTTTCCAAGCAATTATATTATTATTCAGCATCAGCATTTTGCCGTTTAAAGAAAGCAGGTTGCAATTTTCCCGGGCAGAGAACAATTAGAAGATGGATAGAAGAATACAATATAAAACCAGGATTTTGTGATGTTATATTTAAAAAATTAAAAGAAAAAATTGCACAAATTCCTGAAGAAGAAAAAATATGTGCCCTGAAATGGGATGAGATGTCCATAAAAAGCTATGAAGAATATTCTTCGAAATTAGATGAGATAGAAGGTCTCGTTGATTTGGGACCTCTGGGCAGAAAAGCAGAAAGAACCAAGTGCGTCTTTGTCTTTTGCCTTGATAGTTTGAATGCACGTTCATGGCGACAACCATTGGCGTATTTTCTCCCAGGCAAATGTATGAGATCAGATGAAATAATTCATTTAGTTGAGATATGCCTAGATAAACTGAATGAAACGGGCGCAGATGTAAAACTCGTAACATGTGATCAAGGTACAAATAATCAAGCCGCTTATAATCAATTAGGCGTAGATGAACAAAACCCGTATTTCATGTACAATGATAAAAAATATTATGCTTCATATGATTTTCCGCACTTAGTCAAAAGACTAGCGAATTTCCTTAGAACGCATGACAAGATATATTGCAAAGGAGAAATAATTGCATCATATTCTAATTTTGTAAAGACCTGGTGCATCGATAATGCGACAAAAGGAGGCTCAAATTTATTGTCCCATATTACACAGGCACATATTCGTCCGAATTGTTTTGAAGCGATAAATGTAAAAAGAGCGTTTCAATTATTCAGCCATAGATTCGTAGCTGCAATTAAATTAGCTGGTGACGAAAAAGAATTACATTCAAATACATGTGTAAGGGTAAAGTTACCCTAACCCTAGAGTTTTCGGTGCTTGCGTGCGCACCTCGGAGTTTCGTGCGCATATCGTCGACGCTTGCGTGGGAATAGGCGCGCTCTGATTGGCCGCAGCGGCGGAAACGAAGCGGGGCGTGCGAGAGCGAAGAAGACGCTCGCAGTCTTTTGTAGAAATCAGACGAAGAAAGAACCTTTGAAATACAACGTTTGCATTGAACCACGTGTTCTTACTATTAAGAGTGAAATCCCTTGAGCCCTTCCTTTCCGGTCCTAATTTCCAAGTCGTGCTTCAATCAACATCCTTACAGCTTCAGAAGTGGGATATCCCGTCACTCTTAGTAGTGACAAGAATAGCAACGGCCACGGGCATTGCAACATACTGACGAAGAATTATTATCGTCGGGTCGTTGTTATACCCGTCTTTCCCGTTTGCAATCGGTGACGAAATAGCGTCATACGAGCTCTATTGCCGTAGTTTTATACGCGATTATCCTGTACGGGCACACGCTTACGGTTCTCGCGTGGCCAAGAGGCTGTCGAGATTTTTCCGTCGCGAGTGATAGCTGAAATACCAGTGCCCATAGACATCTTCTAAAAAAAAAAAAAAAAAAAAACATATATAGACACCGCCATCTTGTCTTTGTGCGCGGCCGGCGAACAAGATGCGAACCACAACCTCGCATCCATGATCAGGTTGACAGCTGCCACTTCAAAACTAAATAAAGTGGCACGTCATTGGTTGGACCTCAGTCCAGGTGACGTCAATCAATCATGGGATGCTTTCAAGACTGCCATCACACGAAGATTTAAAAGACGAATCCTATTTAATGTTGTCATGCAAAAGGTCGAAGGGAGAAGATGGAACTACGCTGCAGAATCCTTCCAAGAATATGCAATGGATAAACTAGCCATTATGCAACCGCTTAAACTCAACGATGAAGATTCCATTCACCTCCTGATTAATGGGATAAATAACCTTTCCATTAAATCAGCTGCTGCCACGATTCATACAGAATCTGTCGACCAGTTCCTAGACGAGATGTACCGTCTAACAATTTGCGATACGTCAAGGAAAAATGCAACAGCATATATCAAGAATGACAAGCCCAAGAACATTACTCAGAAGAATCATAAGTCTAAGGAAGGAGACTCTGGCAGTAAAACCGAGCATCAGAAACAGCATGCTTTTTGCGTTTATTGTCGCAATAAAGGACACATCAGGGAAGATTGTATGAAACTAAAGAGAAAGGAGCAACAGAGGACATCTGTTAAGCCGTCCCCATCGCCTGTCGCCGCGGTAACGGAGCAAAAACCGGATTCAATCCCCCTTGTCGCCCAGGTAACAGAACGGCCAGTGGATGCGGTCTCTCAAGTTGCTCGAATGGAACCTACCATGCGAATAATCACTGATGATACCGTTTTAAAGGTAGTAAGGTTAAATAATTTACAGTGCAACTTAACCGCGTTGCTTGATACGGGTAGTCCGGTCTCATTTATTTGCCCTTCTACGTTACGCGATTTTTTTTCAATGGATTCTAATCAGTTAAACTTTGCAGATCTTACATATAAGGCGTTAAATAACACGACTATTCCTACTTCTGGCGCGATTAGTACAGAAATTGTTTTAGCAGCTTTACCGGATTTTCAGGCAGGAATTAAGTTTTTAATTTTGCAGAATAATTTAACTTCAATTAATTTAATTATTGGCAGAGACTTCTTACGTAGTCATAAAATTTCTTTTACAATTATTCCAGCCGAGGATGAGACAAAACTACGTGTTGATCTTTTTTCACAAATAGCATCTACCGAAGTAGTTGAACCTTCTGTGTATAATTTAATTTCACTTGAATTTTTTCAAACTGATTTTGATCCGATCGGCAAACAAAAATTAATTTCTGTCATCCAGGAAGTAGAAAGCATTGAGGTTACGCCACCCCCAGATGAATATAACATTAAAGTAGCTTTAAAAGATGAATCCGTTTATTCATATTTGCCAAGAAAATTTGCCTGGACGGAACATATGCAAGTAAGGGAGATTACGGACGACCTTTTAAAAAGAAACATTATAAAATACAGCTCCTCACCTTACTGCGCTAGGATAGTACCGGTCCGCAAAAAGAACGGATCTTTGCGGCTATGTGTTGACCTAAGACCTCTTAACAGTCGAGTATTAAAACAGAGGTATCCCTTTCCTCTGATTGAGGAATGTCTCTCTCGCTTGAGCAGCAAATCTGTGTTTTCTTTGCTAGATCTTAAAGATGGATTTCACAACATAAAAATTCACCCGGATTATACCAAATATTTCTCTTTCGCCACACCGGATGGCCAGTTTGAATACTTAAGACTTCCCTTTAGATTTTGCGAGGCGCCCGCAGAATTCCAGAGGAGACTCGTGCAGATATTACATCCACTAATAAGGGAGGACAAGATTATAGTATACATTGACGATATCTTAATACCGTCTTTCACGGTCGAAGATAACCTCACGGTATTGAAACAAGTAATGTTGCTGCTCAAACAGTTTGACTTTCACCTCAATTATTCTAAGTGTCTTTTCTTAAGAAAATCAATAGAGTATCTAGGCTATATAGTTTCCCCTGAGGGTATTACCTTAAGTAACCGTCACATCGAAGCGGTACAAAAATTTCCAACGCCCAAGAGAATTTTGGACATTCAAAGGTTTCTAGGACTCACGAACTATTTCAGGAAATTTATCAAAGATTACGCATCTAAGGCAAGACCACTCACGGGGCGTGCGAGAGCGAAGAAGACGCTCGCAGTCTTTTGTAGAAGTCAGGCGAAGAAAGAACCTCTGAAATACAACGTTTGCATTGAACCACGTGTTCTTACTATTAAGAGTGAAATCCCTTGAGCCCTTCCTTTCCGGTCCTAATTCCCAAGTCGTGCTTCAATCAACATCCTTACACATGGAAAGCAACACCTGATTTTGCAGAGCATATGAACAACGTAATTGATGCTTGCAACTCATATAGTCTTAAAATCAGATTCAATGGAAAACGGCCATTATCAAGAAAAAATCCTGACATTGAAGATCTATTATTAAACTTTGTGCAATGGTCTTCAGGATGGTCAAAGTTTCCGGATAAAATAAATAAACGACTTTTCGGACCTATATTTTTCTCGCCTATTTTCCCGTTGTAAAAATTCGAGGATTATTAATTTGATGGAACTTAGTAATCTCAAACCAAGAGATACCGTTCCGAAAAATTAGAATTAATTTTCGTGCTTGGCTCTTAGGCCGAATTTAAGAATCACATTTAGTTATTAAATACTGAGAGCCGATAAAAATATTTCTTAATTTAGATTTGCGTCTCGGCCTAATTCATGGCGCTATTTACTAACATCCACTATAAGGCAAATGAAAAATATAGGATCGAAAGGGTCTGAATAGCTTAGTGGTAAGAGCAGTCGCCCGGCAAGCGAAAGACGCGTCAAAATTGTCGTGCTACAATGTTGAAAACGCCAATGGAAGACGCAACGCCAAATGAAAAATACATCGAGTATCGTGAATATCCCAATGAAGACGAGGATGCTCCGACAGTTACAAAATTAGCTCGACCAACAAGTCTCTTTACAGATGTAATAAAAACACAATTGATAAGCTTTAATCGTACATGGCAACATAATTGGGCATCCACACAGGTCCTTGAAAAGATTGCAAATGAAGGTATATATGCAACGAATAAAACGCATGCTGGATGGTTTGACACAAATGATAAGTGTTATACAATCATCGCATACAAGCGTTAAAATTTTTGTTTACTGTTAAAATATATTCGCGTACACGATATAATAATCGTGCTGCAAAGACAATCAATAAAAAAAGAAAAGTAAAAAACTTGTCAAATAAATAGTTTTGTAAATAGATTAAAGTAAAATAAAGAAAATAAAATAAGTAACATGTAGAACGTAACTTAAAAATATTATAACTTACACAAAAGCACGAAAGCATTTCCTTGATTATTTTTATATTATTAGTCTCTAAAAAAATCGCTTTCAATATAAACTTTTACAAAAACTATTTAACGTGCAAAGTATGTAAAATCATTTTTGTAACTATTTATTATAATAAAAAGATCGCGGCTCTTCGAGCGGTACGATCTGACTTATTTTACATTTACTCGCGGCATTTAATGCGGAACGAGAAAAATGATCGCGGCTCTTCGAGCGGTACGATCTGACTTATTTTACATTTACTCGCGGCATTTAATGCGGAACGAGTAAAAAATATGTAAAAATTCGCGGCCTTAGGGCGGATCGAATAAAAAGGGAGACAGTTAACTCGGAATTTTTTAAAATTGAAACATAATTTTTTATTTTTTTTATATATTAATTTTAGATGCAAGATATTTACATTTTTACATTTTTTATTAGCAAATATGTTTATATTTTAAACAATTCCGAGTTATGTGTCAGTTGGCCTCCACGTGGCGTCTCCTGGAAATGCTCTATATGAGTAGCTAACAATTGACACTTTAAGATTATTGTGTGTGAGATGTGTATGTGTATGTAATATTATATATATATAATATATACATTATTATATTTTCGTTATTTAATTTTATTATTTTATTACACTTTATATTATTTTATTTTGATATGTATTGTACAATGTTTTTACAAATATAAAAATGTGATTTTAGAAAGAAAGTAATTTCCCAGCAAATACCAAGTAACAGTTATATAATTGTTAAGGCCAATGTCCACGATGCTAGAAATCGATCCAAGTTCTCGGACCGAGAAGTTTGTAGCCAATAAAATAGCCGCTTTTCCGTAAAAGCTGCAAGTTAATTTGGCTACAAACTTCTCGGTCCGAGAACTCGGACCGATTTCTAGCATCGTGGACATTGGCTTTTACTTGGTGTTTACTGGGTTGTTTTATGTATTTTTTTTTTATTAATCCTTGCCTTGCGGCTTAGGATGGCTTCCGTTTTACATCATCTTTTACATCTGTTACAATTCTTTGGTATAAATCATTTGGTACATTCTTTGGTATAATCTCAAAACTATAACTATAACTTTATAATATTATCTACTTTCTAATGTTATCTACTTCAACCTAGTATGATACCATCTATTCAATCTTTATCTCTGTCTCTGTTATATTCTTATCTCGTCTCTTTATCTTTTACTATTCTTCCCTCCTTGCATCTTCTTCTCTGCGACTCTCTGCTTCTTTTCTCCTTCCTACTATTTCTTTCATCTGTTCTAGTTCCTTTCCTTCCTCGTCAAATATATTTTGTCTTACTCCTATTGTTTCTAAGCATTCGTATAAGACGTGCTCCATTTTCTCCTCCTTTTCACCGCATATCCTGCACATCCTCTCTTCCTGGTCTTAAGCTTCTGTTTCTTGCTTTCTGTCCTCTAGGTACTTTGGAATTGTGTCCCCCTTGATTTCTTTGTATAAACTATTGTACTTCGAGTTTTCTATCTTGCTTGTTCTCTCTTCTTCTATTCTTCTTATAACTCCTCTTCCTATCCTCTCATCCGCCGCCTTTCCACTCTCCTCCTCTCTTAATTTCTTCAATCCTCTTTCATTTGTTCCGGCTCATTCCAGTGTTTCTCTTCTCCTTCTTTCCCATTTGCTGACCTCTGTCTCCTCCGTCCTTTTGTCCATTTCCAACATACAATCCTTGATTATCTTTTTATCCGAATTTCTAACCTTTTCCTCGTACTTTACAGCCCTTTTTATGCCTCTTAAACTTATGTTTTCTATTCTGCATTCTTCCTCTAGGATGTGATTAGGTGTCACTCTTTCCAGTCCCAAGATCCACTTTACGTACTTCCTCTGTATTCTATCCATCCTTTCGTCTCTGTACCATCCCCATATTTCCGCTCCATAAAGTGCCGCGCTATTTACTAACGCTCTAAACATTTTCATCTTTCTTCTGAAATCCCTATTAAAAATTCTTTCTCCATGTGTTCTTCATTGCCACCATCGCTTTCCTAAATCCTTCTCTTAACTGTTTCTCCGGTCCTCCATTTTTCTGTAACATATATCCTAGGTAATTTATCTCTTTTACTTCCTCAATCTTGTCGTCTCCCCATAACCAGTTTCTTTTTCTTCTTCTTCCTCCTCCTTTTTCGAATACTAGTACTTTCGATTTTTCCGTACTCAACGATAGTTTCTTCTTTCCTATATATTTTTTAAATCTTTTTATCATTTCTTTCAGCTCCCCTTCTGTCTCCGCCAGCAGGACTATGTCATCTGCATATGATATCGTCCAAGCTTTCTCTCTGTTTATTCTTATCCCTCCGGTCTATCTTCTTCTCATCTCTTCTTCCAGGTCTCCAATATATATATTGAACAGCGTCGGGCTCATAGGGCATCCCTGCCTAACTCCTTTGTCCAAAAACACTCGCTCTCCTCCTTGCCTATTCTTATTGTGTTTTTCGTTTCTTTGTAAATTTCAGCTATCCTGCTTCTTAGTCTTTTGCTTATTCCTATTTTCTTCATCCTCTCTATTAGAATTTCTCTATCTACTTTGTCGAACGCTGACTTGAGATCCGCGAAAAGCGCGAACACTTTCTCTCTTGGTTTTCTCAACTTTTTGTGGATTATGTAATTTAGCAGATAAATAGCATCGCTGGTTCCTCTTCCTTTCCTAAATCCAAACTGTGTCTCTTCATACTTGTTTTTCATTTCTTCTTTCAGCCTTTCGTTTAATATGCTTGCATATATTTTGTAGCTTGTGTCCAGCAGTGTGACACCTCTGTAATTTTTAACTTTCTTCGTGTCGTCTTTCTTAAATATTGGAAATATAACTCCTTTCTTCCATCCTTCCGAAATGCTCTTTTCTTCCCATACCTTCTTCATAACTTTATTTAATGGCTCTTCTATTTCTCTCTTCATAAATAACCATGCCTCATTGTTGATCCCATCTTCTCCTGCTGCTTTCCCTTTCTTTAATCTCCTTACTTGTGATTTTACTTCTTCTTCATCTATCTCCCGTTTACTTCCTCTTCTCTCCTCCTCCTCTTCTTCTCCTCCTTCTTCTTGTTTTCTTTCTTCTTCTTTTTCCTTCTTTTCTGTCCCTTCTAGCATGTCCATAAAATGTGTTTTCCATTCCTCTTTTCCGATTGCCTTTCCCATATCGTTCTTCTTCTTTCTGAATTTATTTATATATTTCCAGGCTTCCGATTCTGTCTTTATTTTTTCTATCTTTTCTTCTTCTTCTTTCTCCTTTCTTTTTCTCTCTTCCTCACACCACGTTCTATACTCCTTTCTCCTCTTTATGTATTCTTCCTTTGTCAATTTTCCTTTTCTCCATTTTCTCAATTCCTTTCTTAGTCCTCTCTTCCTATCTCTCCACTCTGCGCTGTGCCATTTCTTCCTTCCTAATGTTCTTCCTATCTTCACCTTTACTTTCTTCGTTGACCTCTCAACCTTATCTCTTATCTCCTGCCATAGTTCTTCTTTGCCAGTTTCTCTGTGTTTCCAGCCTTCGATCTCTCTCTGGTAGTGCTCTATCCCTTCTTTTGTCCAATCCCTTTTGACGATTTCTTCTTTCTTCCTCTCTCCTTCTCTTCCTTCTATTATTGGCCCTTGTATTTTCACTTCTATCGGTAGATGATCCGATTCTGTTCTGTCTCCGATTTTCATTTCTTGGATATCTTCTTCTGCTCTCTCATTTACTACCACATAATCAATTACCGACGCTCCTTTTTCTCCTACATATGTCCAGAATTCGCTTTCTTCTCCTCTGCTTCCGTTCAATATCGCCCACCCCTTTTCTTCTGTTCTTGCTAGCATCTCTCTTCCTTCCTTGTTTATTATCTTATCCTTTGATCTTCTTCTGCTTAATCCATCTTCATCATCCTTTATCGGTCCGCCTTCTTCACCTGTCCTTGCGTTGAAGTCTCCTCCTATGATTAAACTCTCTTCTCCTGTCTCCTCTATCTTCCCCTCTAGGATCTCAAATACCTCTTTTATCTCTCTGCAGTATACAGTTATTACTCTCCATTTCTTTTTATTGTATAATATCTGACTCTCTAATATTCCTTCTCCGTAGTTCTCTTGCTTCAGTATTTCTAGCCCTTTATTAGTCGCTACTACCAACCCTCCTTTCGCTCTTCCTTTCCTGTGTTCCCTCGAAGCTGGCACATATGTCCAAGTGAACTTTTCCGACAGTCCTTTCACTAATTTCTCCCAACCTTTCTCCTCCAGCCAAGTTTCTGTTAGTCCTATCATGTCAAATCCTTCCACGTACTTCCATACTTCTTCACATTTGCTGTTTAATCCTGCAACATTCCAAAAGCAGATCCTTAGGCCCTCTAGCTCTCTATCCTTCTTCTTTCTTCTTACACTATCTTCTTACACCATCCCCGCCGCGCCTCTCAGATTCTCCTCCCCTCCTCCTCTTGCAAACCTCCTCCTCTCTCATCCCATCGATGCCACTTTCCATTCAGCCATAGCTTGAAGTATCCCGCTCTTGCCGCTATTCCGTTTTTCCTGTGTTCATAAGCCAGTTCCCTCAGTCTCTTCTGTACTTCTCTCTCTTTCCAGGTTAAATCATCTTCTATATAAATTCCTTCTTCCTAGTTCTTTCTTCTTCTCCATTATCTTCTTCTTTTCTTCCCATTCCTCCAGTTTCACTAATATTATCTTCTTTCCGTTTCTTCCTCTTCCTTTGTCTAACTTGTGCACTCTTGATTTTTATATCTACCTTTAGTTTGTCCGTCAGGAACTTCTCTGTCTCCTTTTTCAGATCTTTCTCTTCGAACTCGATCCCTTTAATTATTATGTTCTTCCTCCTCTCTTCTCTGTCTCTTCTTTCTTTTTCCCATTCTAATTTCTCCACTCTCTCTTCTCTTTATCCTTTCTCCATTCCTCTCTTTCCTTTTTGATTATCTGTTCCCACTCCTTTCTTTCTTCCTTCATTTCTTTTCTTAAGTTGCCTATTTCCTCTCTAAACATGTTTAGCCATTCTTCTTTTAGAGCTCGCATTAGTTCTTGTACTGAGTTTTCTTTTTCTTTCTCCTCTGTCTTGTCCACTCTGCTCCTCTCTCCTTTGTCTTCCTTCAACATTTCTTCGAGTGTAGGTGTGGTGTCCTTCTTCTTATTCTTGCTACCCAATGGTCTGCCTTTTAGCGCCATCTATCTTGTCTCCTTCTACACTCGCCGCTCTCCTTCTTTCCGCCCGCTTGCCCCTAGTCTCCTGTCTTCTTTCTAACCTCAATCCTTCGTCTCTTTCTCTCGCCGATTACTCCTTTTCCTTCTCTCAGTTTCTCTCTGCTATTATCTCTCTCTTTTCTTCTGCCTTTTTACCCCGTCTTAACTGCCCTTCTATTTCTCCTTTCTGCTAGCGTACACTTTTTCTCTTATTACTTTGCTCCGACACTTTCTACCGCGTGTCACTCTCCTCGCGCCGAAACCGGAAGTCCGCTGGGTTGTTTTATGTATTTATATATATAAAACAAATTGTTTAATTTAAAAAATCACATTTTTATTATATATATTTGTAAAAATAACATTTTACAATACATATTTAAAATAAAATAATATAAAGTGCAATGAAATAATAAAATAAAATAACTAAAATAATCAGTCTTTTAAATATTATAATATTATAATATAAAATAAAATTAGACTTTTATTAAATTTTAATAAATTTATTCAATTTTAATGATACTTTTATAAAGTTACTTAATGGCATTATTATTTATATACTTTTATTATATTTTAATATATTATGTTATTTAAAAAAACTTTAAACTCAAACAAATTTTTTTAATTATGATTAGGATAAAATATTTTTAAAAAAATAATTAAAAATTATAATTAAAAATGATTGTTCCGCGGCCTCTTCCTCTTCCTACTCCTCCTCTTCTCATTCCTCTTCCTCCTCTTCTCATTCCTCTTCCTCCTCTGCTTCCCATTCCTCCTCTTTCTCTATTTCCTTTACGTGTTTGGTCTCGCGTCTCATTTCTACGCGCAGACCATTTATATCTATAAAACAGAGAGAAACATATATTATAGCTTAATAAAGAGAAAGATATAGTTAATTTATATATTTATACACACACACACACACATATAAAATAACAAACACATTATCATATATTAATATTAAAATATATATGTACATTTTGTTACATCCGCGGCTTGACCCCGCGATACGACACTCGCACTCACACACTCGCGCCGGGAAATAATATATATAATTTAAATTATAATATATATTTATAATATATATTATAATATATATTTTTACTAACGTACCTCTGAGTCTTGCAATAGACAGTATAAACAACAGATGGAGACATGTCTCAACAGGCACTAAATTACCACAAAACATTTTTATACAAGCTATCAAATTTATTTTAAATATGTTTTTTATTTTTTATATATCGCTAGTAAATTAATCAACAGGGTAGTTAAATTAATCGACCACACTAGCCAATGAATTTGTCTAAGCTATGACTTTATCGACCATATGATTGTGGTCTTTATAAAGTACAACTTGAAATTATTAATTACAAATTTTTCTTAAGTGAGAAAAATATTGGTCCGAAAGTCGCTGAATCGGGAATCGAACCCGAGTCTTTCATTGGCTAGTGTGGTCGATTAATTTAACTACCCTGTTGATTAATTTACTAGCGATATATAAAAAATAAAAAACATATTTAAATTTGCTCCTGGACCTAATCATGGAGCCTACCCGTATAGATGATTTTCCAACTGTTTAGTATACGCCGGCGGATATACAAGGCGTTATTTACAAATAACTATATAAAAGCAAAAAGAGAAAAATATTGTTTCGAAGGGTCTGAATAGCTTAGAGGTAAGAGCAGTCGCCCGGCAAGCGAAAGACTCGGGTTCGATTCCCGATTCAGCGACTTTCGGACCAATATTTTTCTCACTTAAGAAAAATTTGTAATTAATAATTTCAAGTTGTACTTTATAAAGACCACAATCATATGGTCGATAAAGTCATAGCTTAGACAAATTCATTGGCTAGTGTGGTCGATTAATTTAACTACCCTGTAAATTTATTTTAACATCCACATATTTTACTTTTAACGACAGAATCTACAAACAAACTTTTGGTACTCCCATGGGATCACCATTGTCACCCATGATCGCTGATTTAGTCATGCAAGACTTAGAGGAATCTATTTTCAATACACTTAACATAAACTTCTCTTTTTATTTTCGATATGTTGACGATATAATATTAACCACTTCAACAAAAAATATTTCTCAAATTGTTAATGCGTTTAATAGCTACCACGACAGGTTATAATTTACGATGGAACAGGAGGTTAACCATTGTCTGAATTTTTTAGATGTAAGAATAAAAAGAATTAATAATATCATATATTTAGACTGGTACCAAAAAGAAACCTTTTCAGGAAGGGTCTTATCCTTCTATTCCAGCCACCCCCACTGTCATAAAACAGGAATAATATATAACTTAATAGACAGAGGTCTATTATTATCACATCCACAATTTTTTGTTAAAAACATAGACATGATCATTAACATACTACTGAACAATGGCTACCCTCTTGATTTAATTTTTAATACGATTAACCGGAGATTAAGATATTTAGTTACTAACAAAGCATTATTAAGGATACCGAAAAATACAACTTTACAAGCCTGTAAATCAGACGAAGAACAAACAAAAAAATTTTTTGTAATCCCATATATCAATAGAATCTCTGAAATGATTGTCTCATCGATAAATAAAACGAACCTACTGGTAGGATACCGCTGTTTGAATAAGCTAAACAAAATCATCAAGACACATAAAGATAAAAATCAAAAACCGTCAAATTCTAATGTCATATATAGGATTAATTGTCAAGATTGCGATGCTTCTTATGTAGGTCAAACGAAGAGGCAATTACAAACAAGAATAAAAGAACATAAGAGTAATATCAGATTGCACTCGATAAGACATTCGGTAATTTCGGAACATATTAATAAAGAACAACATAATTTTGATTGGGTCAAAATTTTATATACTGAAACTAACTATCACAAAAGACTCATCTCTGAGATGTTACATATTAAAGAACAAAAAAATGGATTAAATTTAAACAAAGACACCGAATTACTTAGCGACTCATATTTTGATATCCTTGAAAAACTATCAACCATGTAATACACAAACAGCTAGATAAACATATCAACAAAGTTAAAACAATATTCGTATACATAAACACACACGAAACAGTAGAGTTTAAACACCTAATGAAATAAGAAATCGTTTTATATTCACACGAACAATTTGTCAAACAGACGACACATGAGTAAGTGACATTATTCATTATTAAGGTGAACAAAAAAACAAATTTTAAGAGTTGATTTTCTCACACAGTGAATCCAACGCGCTCCTTAACTTGCAAAAACAATTTCTCGCATTCTAACGACGAATTTGTGCCAAGAACGCGCTCCTCTCCTCTCATCATACAGCATGAGATCATGGAGATGTTCTGTTATCGATCCTATCAACAATGAACTAACTAGGTATCAAACCAATATTCATAGTTCATAGGTCATCAGTGCTCAAGATTGCAATTGTCACCATCGGTTTTTAATGTTAATTTTAAGTTTAAGTTTAATGATAAGTACTGAGGAAGACTGCGTACAGTCGTAACGTATACCCCCCCCCCCCCCCATGTTGTAAGAATTTTAATAAACATAACTATTTAAGAACCATCAACTTGCTCGTTTAGTTGGCCCATTATACTAGTATCTATTGTTATATCAATACACGAGCGTATTATTTAATTTCGTTTTTGAATATATTATAATATATATGTATATATATAATTTGTATTGTTAATTAAAGTTTAATTTGAACTTTTTTCTTAATATATCTTATTATTTCCCGGCGCAAATGTGTCTGCCAGTCGCGGAGCGCTTCGATATATCGCGGGGTCAAACCGCGGATGTAACAATGTACATATATATTTTAATATTAATATATAATAATGTGTTTGTTATTTTACATGTGTGTGTGTGTGTGTTAAAATTATTGTAATTTAATATAATAGTTAATAATATAATAAGTTAAACTAACAAAAAAGGCTCTGATACAAAACGCAAATTCAAGTATAGGAAAGGCAAATAAGAGCCAGGCGCAGAAATAAAACGCAAAGATTTTGTTAAATAAAAACAAAATTCTTTAATCTCTTATTGTTACAAATTCTGAACGTTTCGGTCCTTCTTTGGGACCATCTTCAGCAGATTACATTAAATCAATGACCGAAATGTTCAGAATTTGTAACAATAAGAGATTAAAGAATTTTGTTTTTATTTAACAAAATTTTTGCGTTTTATTTCTGCGCCTGGCTCTTATTTGCCTTTCCTATACTTGAATTTGCGTAATATAATAAAGTTTAATTTTTAAAAAACTCCAGTATATGTTTTTATACAAAGATTATAATTTTTGATATTTCTGTAAAAAGACACAATTTGTAAAGAACATGCATTATACAAATATTTATATATAATTATTATATACATATACAAGATATTTCAAAAGGAATAATCATCATACATAATTTTAAACAAAAAAGCTTATATAAACGTGTTTATATAAACTTTTTTATTTAAAATAATATGTACAATCATGTTCTAGAATACTGATGACTGATGACCCATTCCTTTTGAAACACTTTGCATATATAATTATTATAACATCTATGATTAATTGCAATATTTTTCTAGTTATAAACGAGTTGTATATTTTATTTATTTATTAATAATTAGAGGGACTATATTGTATGTACGTAAATGCTGTGTTATTCTATTGATGAAATATATATACACGAAAAATCCGAAATTTAATAAACATATACCTTGCATCGCGTTCGGCGCGCCTTACGCCAGCCCGATGCTGCGTATGGGAACCATCTGATGATGTTTCGTGATGATGCTGCTGCTGTTGTTGTTGCTGTTCATCTTGCACTTCATCAGCAATGGATCTAAAAAAAAAAAAAAAATATATATATATATATATAAATGTAATATGTATTTGTGTGTGTGTAACTTTAATATACAAATAATATTTTAAATATATATTGTTGCGCCCCTCGGATCTGCATCCTCATTCTCAGATCTACATTTCAAGATCATCCCCTATACGTTTCCGGGAGATCGTCGTCAAGAGGGTTGTTGATAAACAACCCCCGGGTTACTTTTGTTTTTCATCGCCATGTCAGTCTTGGTCTAGCTGACATACCATTTTGATGTTACGAGACCTCTGACTAATTTCCCAATATTAATTGTACTTCTTCTATTTGTATCTCAAAGGGTCGTCACTCCATTAAACACCAATCTGTTCACAACCGTGTCTTAATTTATTTCGCGCGCGAGTGAGAGTGCTTGTGTGAGTGAGATATCTCGGGAGGATTGCAAGAGGCATCCGGGAGACGTAACATTTTGGGGGCTCAGCCGGGATAAACCGAGAAGACCAACGAGGATAATATCAACAACGAAATGACAGCGCAGCATTCTCCAAGAACGACACGATCTCGAACGACTGTCAACGAGACTTCCGAAACGGATGCGTTGCAGACCGCATTACGAGAGCTACAAAAAATGCGTGCAGAGCGAGAACAACAACAGGCTCGCTTCGAGGCTCTTCTTCGAGAGAAGGATGATCACCTGCACCAATTAGAGCAGAGAATTTCAGCACGTCAGAATGAACAGCTAAGTCCTTCTAGTAATAGAGCTTGCGGAGACACGCAAAACGATCCTAGAGCTTGCGCGAGTACCGCGAGTGCCGTGATTATCGCGGGTGATCCGAATTACGATTTCCGCGCGAAAACGGGCTTTAAATTAAAGCCCGATGTATACGACGGAAAAGTTCCGCTGCGGGAGTTCCTCTCTCAATTTATTTTGATAGCGATTGCAAATAACTGGGACGATAAAACGAAAACGATTGCTCTCGCCGCGAATTTAAGGGGAAAGGCGCGAACCGTATTAGAAAATGTCGAGAATTTTGAAGAAATAACCTTCGCGGAATTAAGATCAAAATTAGAGTTGCTTTTTGGGGAAGGGAATTTGACACAAAATTATTATTCTCTCTTCACCAATAGGAAGCAAAGATTCGGGGAAGATTTCGCTTCATATGGGGCCGAACTCGAAAGATTATCGCGACTCGCCTATCCTGAATGTCCTTTCGCGGTCCGCGATAAAATTGCTTGCGCTCAATTTGTTTCTGCTTTATTAGACGGTTTTGTAAAAAGAACTCTTCAATTGGAGGGGATAACCTCCTTAAATTTGGCTATTGAAAGAGCAAAGACTATTAAAATTATTCAAGGAGAAAATTACGATCGGAAAAGAGAAAATTTCGGAAATAACGGGAGGTTTAATAAGAATTTTGAACGGCAAAATTATCAAAAGGCGGAGAGGAACGACGCGCGAACTTACGCGGAGAAAAAGAAGGACAAATTCTCGAAAAATTCGGAAGAGAAAGCGAATAATTTTTCCTCTTTTTCCTCTAAACAGAAAGAATGTTGGTCTTGCGGAAAGACCGGACATCTTCGTTTTCAGTGTCCCGACGGAAAGGGAAACTCGAATTAGTCGAGCTTTTCGGGGAAAGTTTGACTTTTGCGGATAACACCCCGACTTTTGATTTTGTAGAATGTAGTGTTAGGAGAATGGAACAGAGAAATTATTTTTCGTATTTTGGAAGAGTAAATGGAAAAAGTTGTTTATTTAAAATAGATACGGGCTCCGACGTTTCGTTATTAAATAGTGAATTGATAGAAGAGTAGAAGCTTTTCCTCTGAAGAATATTAAGGCAAAAACGGTGTCAGAAATTTTCATCAATCAATTTGTCTCAAGACATGGAGTACCTTTAGAGGTACACACCGATCAAGGGAAGAATTTTGAGTCAAAACTCTTCGCAGAATTAATGGAACTTCTAGGAATTAGAAAAACTCGGACTACTGCCTTACATCCTCAGTCTGATGGACAAGTCGAGCGACAACATCTATAATCAATTATCTAGCGAAATATATTTCTGAAAATCAAAAATATTGGGATCGATGGATTCCCATGTTCCTTCTTGCTTACAGATCTTCAAAACATGAAACCACAGGGATGACTCCTGCGGAGATATATTTTGGTCGAGATTTAATACTTCCTGTGGATTTGTTACGGGGAAACCCTCCTAGACCGGAGGAAGAAGAATCGTCTTCGTTAGGAAATTTCGCTAGAACTTTAAAAGAAAAATTAGATAAGATACATTCTGAAGTTAGAGAGAAGATGATTATTAAATCTTCTCGGGTGAAAAATTAGTACGATAAGAGAGTTAGAAAGATTCTTTTTCAGGAAGGAGAGAGAGTTTGGTTTTATAACCCCCCCCCCGAAGAGTCAAAGGTAAAGCTCCTAAGTTACAGAGTAATTGGGAAGAACCTTTCTCTATAGTGAAAAAGTTCAACGATGTGGTGTATTGTATCCAAAAAACGCCCAGACATAGGAAGAAAGTGGTTCACGCGGATAGATTAGCTTCATTTTTAGAAAGGAATATTGTTAATTGTTAGTTAGGTTGGAGCCCATAAAGATTATTAGGAATTGGGGGCATATGGTGTGTGTGAGTGTATGAGCGTATTTCTATTATTGAATTTGTATTGCGTAAGGAATATTTTTCTTTTGCAGTTGAAGTCTTCGAGAGGTTTGTCTGAGTATTCGGTAAGAGAAGGATCTCCTGAGAAAGTTCCTGTGGCCGAAGCTCAACAACAGCTGACACCTTACAGAAGGAGACTTCCCATTTGTTTCGTTTCGGTCATTTGATTCTTCGATTGAGAAGACTGTCTCGCCCACGGTTTTTGATCCGTGGTTTTCCCGTGGGACGTAGGGCAAATGCCGAGGCAGGGACTTGGGGAGTCCACAAGGAACGACGGGTCCACGGATGATACCCTCCCCCCTTGTCTGAAGATTCGACGTTTCTTCTTCGATGTTTCCCCGGAAAACAGTTCAGCGGGAGCAGTAGAACAACAGCGAGGACGGCAGGGATTTTCTTTTACCTCGGCGGGTGTAAGGAAAATGTTACGTCTCCCGGACGCCTCTTGCAATCCTCCCGAGATATCTCACTCACACAAGCACTCTCACTCGCGCGCGAAATAAATTAAGACACGATTGTGAACAGATTGGTGTTTAATGGAGTGACGACCCTTTGAGATACAAATAGAAGAAGTACAATTAATATTGGGAAATTAGTCAGAGGTCTCGTAACGTCAAAACGGTATGACAGCTAGACCAAGACTGACATGGCGATGAAAAACAAAAGTAACCCGGGGGTTGTTTATCAACTACCCTCTTGACGACGAAACTCTCCCGGAAACGTATAGGGGATGATCTTGAAATGTAGATCTGAGAATGAGGATGCAGATCCGAGGGGCGCAACAATATATATATATATATATATATAGTTATACATATGTTATAGAACAATATATACCTTTCTTCATCATCTGCTTCGTCATCACCACTATAATCATTTAACAAATCTTCTAATTCTTTCTTTCTTTTTTTAATTTTTTCCTCTTTTTGTAATAATTCTTCTAATTTTCTCTTTGCCTTTATTTTGTCCATTCTGTAATAGAAAAACCTATTACGTTTGTGCAAATATTTAATGTTTTATATGTATGTATATACATACATCCCAGCAAACACAATTAAAATAAAAGTAATATAGTAAGTAATATAGTAAGTAATATAGTCGCCCGGAAAGCGAAAGACGCGGGTTCAATTCCCGCTTCAGCGACTTTTCGGACCTATATTTTTCTCGCCTATTTTTCCATTGTAAGTACGAGGTTAATTGATAATTAATCAAATGGAACTCAGTGATCTCAAACCAAGAGATACTGTTCCGAAAAATTAGAAATTAATTTTCGCGCTTGGCTCTATTGCCCGACATCTATAACATCAGATCACATTTATTTATTTATTATTTATTAATATTGAGAGCCGATTAAATAAAAAATATTTCTTAAAAGTAATATATTGTATACCATCAATACAATGTTCTACGTATAAGGCATGTTGCATTTGCACGTACATTACAATTAAATTGTCGATTAAGTATATAAAATATATTGATGTTATTCTTCTTAATTGTGTCTACTGGAATATATAATATATAATATACGGGTGTTTCACCAAAAGTGGCCACCCCCTTTTGTCTTTTAAACTAAAAGAGTTTTAGACCATAACAAATATACATATATCAAATTTAATGGTTCAAAGTGAACTCTATTGTTAGCATAGTGGTTGCTTACAAAAACTATCTGTGTTAACGAACGGAGAGATATGCATAATTTTTTTATAATAATGTGGATATTTCGATATGATAAAAGTTGTAGGGTTGTTTAAAATGAATACAACGATGTATGATTTAATGTAAATATTTTACATATTATAAGGAGTTTTATTGGCTTGAAATATATCCACATTATAAAAAAATTATGCATACCTCTCCCCGTTCGTTAACACAGATAGTTTTTGTAAGCAACCATTATGCTCACAATAGAGTTCACTTTTGAACCATTTAATTTAATATATATTTGTTATGGTTTAATTCTTTTAATTTAAAAGATAAAAGGGGATGGCCACTTTTGATGGGACGCCCTGTATATAGAGATTCTTCACACATACGCACGCCCGCGCGCGCGCGCGCACACACACACACACGCGCGCGCGCGCGCGTAAATAGAAATATATAGTATTAATTATAATTACTATATACTTACTTAACTTATTCTAATCAATCTTGTGAATGCAAACTTCTGCCAGCTGCGAACTGTTTCACAGTCTCGAATAAACTGCCAAGCGGAGTACCAGATCATACTATACACTTTTATATGATATATATATTTTACAAGTTTTTTTTCTCTGATTTTTGAAGAGCAAGAACATACGAGCAACATGATCTATCATCAAAGAGTTCCGAAATTCTGTCGAAGATGATTCGCGAGCTTGCTTATCTTTTCGAATCGTTTGTGACTTGCCGCGAATATGAAAGGAAGATATCAAAAAATTCCGAAATTTCTTACACACAATGGGGATTTTTTCTCATCCATATAATAATAGATTGAGTATATGTGTTAACATTTAATAAAATTAAAATTAAAATTAAAGAAAAAAATAATTTTTCAACACAAAAATATATTATTATTAATTTATTATAAAACATATACGCGTGGTAGTATTTCTCGTATAAAAATAACTATCGAACAAATTAAATTAAAATTATAAAAAAAATTAAAAATTAATTAAATGACTTAAAGGAGATGGCACGAACTGCGAAATGCCAAATGGAATGAGCCATAGTTCATTCGAAAGGGGAGGTTGAGTACATAAAAACTGTAAAGGGGTTTGAGTGAATGGGCTTAGTTTCGGAGAAATTTGCAGGTAAATTTGGGCATGCGGCCCGCTGTACGTTAAGTAATGTACGTAGCAACGGGTTTTTCGAAGTGCCATGGCAGCGGACACTAAGGCGCGCGTGTATATTTTTGCATTTGCGACCGATAGAGTTCGAGTCCCGGAGTGCCAACCTTTTTTTTTATAATACGGTATTTTACAATTTAATTTTTGTTATTCTTTATAAAAGAAATACAATATTAACAATCATGCAATATTTATTATACATAAAATACACTAATCTTAAAATATTTAAGGAATGACTTGGACGAGAAAATATATAATAATACATTTTATTAAAAACAGACTCAATAAATTGTTAGGTCAGGTTTATTTATTTATAACATCATGCAATTCTGTTCTTTCCGAATTACGCGAACGCTACGCGTAAAAGGCGAAACCTCGTGCCTGCCGCCGCACGAGTCCACGAGACGCTCATCGTTGGTGAGACAAAGCCAGAGCGATGGATTGTTGGTCCTTGTCTGACTCATCTGTTTGGTTCTCAACTCGGTTCTTATCTGAGTAGTCGGATATGAACCATATCACGGATTCGAACCATTTACCACGCTTTTTACCGAGCGTAACGACGTAGTTTATATACACTTTCTCAGGGGGCGCATTAGTACACGCGTCCGCTGAATCGCGGTGGCCGCTCTCATGTTTCTCTCTGATATAATCTTTCATATCGTATGTCATGTTACTATAGAAAATAATATTTTTGTATTTCGCATTTTATCGAGTTGAAAATAATTTACAAATTTATGTCTTCTAAAATGAAAACTAAAACTTTTAATTTTTATTTTACCTTTTTGAAAGTAATTGTAATGTACTAATGAGATATTTTTATGGTTAAAATGACATCAAAAACACACGGTATAATTCGGATAATTTTTAATTAATTAAATACATGAAAAGTTATATAATTAATTGAAAATTATCCGAATAATATGTTTATTGTTGCTATTTTAAATAAAAATCTTATTAATCTAATAGTAAAATTACATTCAAAAATATAAAGTACAAAATATAAAAATTTTACTTTTTATATATATGCAAGCTTCCAAAAATAAGATAAGAAAAACAAATAAAATAAGATTTGTCGATGCTTGCTTACGAGATATAAGGAGATAGGGAGCGAGAGAGAGAGAGAGAGAGAGAGAGAAAAAGAGCGCGAGAGCGCGAGAGCGTGAACGCAATATATAAAATTAATTCTTTTCAGCAATTATTGTTAATAATAATTTGTAACTTATAAGCCGTAAAAATGGAAAGCTTTTTATAATTTTATTGTCAGTTTTAAAAATAATAATAATAATATAAATACAAAAAGACCTTTATATTTATTATATACGCGTATTAATATATTTAATATATACGCGTCATTTCGTGCACATAGCACGGAACAGAATCATAATTTGTGGACATTGCGTGTTACCCGCTGAGCAGTTTCATGGACATGGCCACGTAGTTCAATGTCCACATTTTATGGACATAGAGCAGTGTTGCCAAGTTAGGGGATTTCCCCCTAGATCTAGGGGTATTTTACCTGGGTTAGGAGAGAAATAGGGGGACAAAATTTTTAGGAGATTTTTTAGGGGATTCTGAACCTTTTTAGGAGATTTTTTAGGGGATGCACATGCATGAGTTTAGATGTTTTTCCCGAAAAATGCTCGGTCTAGATATACTATGTCTATATGGTTATAATTTATAATATCTCAATTCTAGATAAATGCAGATAGTCTCCATTTCATTGCATTCTCGTTTATTCTTTCTTTTCATTAAAAAATAGAGATGCAACGAATAGTATATTTGACCGAATACCGAATACCGAATATTATATAAGATCATGGCCGAATAACCGAATATTCGGCGAATATTAGGCAAAATAATGGAGTGAGCGCGCGGCACTCCCGACCGCGAACCTCCGTGTACATACGCATGTTATGACAAGTTCATTCGCTTGTTAGTTTAGCTCAGACCGCGCGACGTAAAAGGTATTGGTTCTTATTTCTTATTATAATTAGTTTAGTTGGTTCTTATTAGGTAGTTTTTATTATTTTCATTATTTAATTTTTATTATTTTCATTTAGTTTTGTGAAATATACATGATGGCTTCTATAAATAAGAAGAAATCGCCTATATGGACATATTTTATCGAATGCGAAGATCCAAAAATAGTAGAATGTAAATTATTTATTATTTCTTATTACCTTCCAGTTTTACAGTTAAAACTATTCGGTATTCGGCCGAATAATAGACTAAATATTCGGTGTTCGGCCGAATAGTAAAAATGTTGCCGAATAGTTGCCTAATATTCGTTGCATCTCTATTAAAAAGTAAAAATACGATTACGGTAATTCTCGTTATCTTGACTATATACGCACCCTCATTCTCGTTATAGGCTTTAATATGAATATTCGTTCCCTTTACTTATTCCGCTTGTTCTAGTGGCTTGGATTTTATACATAAGCGTATATGTTAGCTACAGAGACAAAAAGAGATTTCCCTCAATCATTAATTCCACAAAAAATAAAAAACTGAACTGAAAAAACTAAACAATATAAAAAAATCATAAGTCTTTTTTGTGCCGTCAAATGCAGTGCAAACATGTAAATATCAAAAATAGCTTAATGAAATACATTGTTTGATATTATTAGGATTATACAATTTTATATATAATATATATTAATTTTAAAAAAAATTTAAAGAAAAGCAGCGCCATCAGTACGGGGATTCTGTAACTCTAAACGACGATGTCGCTATCGTTAAGGGTCGGCAGGCGACATGGTGGAGACCTCCAGCGGCCGGCCGGGAACTACGGATTCGTTTATTCCATATTTTAGCCAAAATACTGAATGAATCTCATTAAATTTAGGAGATTCTTAATTAGTAGGATTGTCCGCAAGTCGGTAAAGAGCTATTTTTTTGAAAAAAAGATGAAAATAAAATTTACATAAAACTTGGGGAAATGCGCAGCTAGCAGCGGGTAAGGTTGGGTTAGCTGCGAGTCCGTATTTAATTTATTATAAATTTTTAAGAGCGAAAATGCAAAATCCGGCTCTTTACCGACTTGCTTCATTATATAAAGAATATATTAAAAAAAAAATCACGAAGCTATGTCACTTATTTGATGAGAAATCTGGACAATACGATTCTCACTAGATCTAAGGAACTGGGGAAATTTTCGTGGTAACATACTGACAGCTTGACAAGGAGAGAGATAATCGTTCTGTCTTTGTCTCTCTTGCATCGCGTATGTAATAGCGTCCATGTAGGCACAAATACTAATATGTTGAGCACACGGATGCGATTATTGAAAGATAATGTCAACAAGAACCGGCTATCGTATTACCTTTGTTTCTCTGTATATGTAAAACGAGGATAACGATATCTTAGATCTTGCTCCTAACAATATCTTCCAATAATTGTATCTTATTGTATGCCGTATCTCGCATATATTATGTATCTCAAATTATAGAATAATGATTTATTAAATATTAAAATATATATTTTTTTTAAGGATTATTATATGTATAATTTAGAAAGAATATTTAAAATATTTATAAGTTTATATATATATGTATATATATATGTATATATATATGTATATATATATGTATATATATATGTATATATATATATATATATATATATATATATATATACCCAGTTAGCCAAGCGTTCCTTGGCATAAGAAAGAAAATCGTTGCTTGACACAAGTTTTCATTCAGTTGTCATTATGTTGCTATCATCGAGATAATAGAATTTCGTTTAGGTTAACATAAAGGCATTATACGAACAATAGTTGCCTACACTAGTTGTTAAAATTTTAGGTGGAAATTGTTTTCGTCATGTTGCTCTGTGATTTCCAATAACTTTTTATTAAGAAAGCAATTGTTGCTCTCAAGTTGCTCACAATTGTCGATAGCAATAACAATCGACAATTTAATAGATAAAATCGGAAGCCGCTTTCCTCAATATTGAAAACAACTTAATCAAAGCAATTTCAAGTAAATTGATCGGCAACTTGCTATCTGGGTATATATGTGATTGACAAGTATGTGTTATCTTGATTTCTTATTGATGTTACTGTATAAAAATATCAGCTGCATAAAGAATAATATAAAGAACTTATGAATAACATATAAATAGCTCAATGCAAGGTGTTCGGTCACCCTGAAAACTCGAGTTCAAGTCTATCGGTATATATATATATTTTTTTATATTTATTATTATTGGAATATATAGAAATTATTAAAAATATATATTTTTAAAGGCGATACTTAAGAATTTTTAAATATTGAAAATATTTCAATAATTTTACAACTACAAACACATTGTATATATAAATGCAAAAAATTCGGTAAATAAATTAATCCAGTAATAAATCTATCTCTCTAAATCAGTAATCAATATATATATATATATATATATATATATATATATATCAGGGATCCGGACCGAAACAAAATTAGGGTTCGGTTTCGGTTACGGTTTAATAAAATATTGAGTAACTGTTCCGGTTCCAGTTTCGGTTTTTTGATAAATAAAAAAACCGAAACCGTTTAAATTATGATTTTTTCGGTTACGGTTCCGGTTTTTAAAAATTTTTACTTTTTGTTTTTCTAATTAAATTAATTTCTAAATTATATTACTTTAAAAAATTATTATTAATTTTTATGACATAAATAAACAACACTTCATATTATACATAAAAATATATTTAGATATAGGTATATATAATATAGATACATATATAAATATATTTTCATATGTCATAAAAATTAATAATAATTTTTTAAAGTAATATAATGTATATATACTTTATATATATATATATATATATATATATCAGGGACCCGGACCAAAACCGATAACCGTTCCATAACCATTTTTTTAGTAGAACAGAAACCGTAAACCGTATTGAAATTCTGATTAATTTATAACACCGGAACCATAACCGGACCGTTAAATTATTTTCGGTTTACGGTTCTTTTCGGTATTTTTTTCTGTTTTTGCGCAAATGACGGAAGTGTCATGATAACTGTCTCCTCGAAGTGCAATATTATACAATTATAATTATAAGAAACAGGGTAGTTAAATTAATCGACCACACTAGCCAATGAATTTTTCTAAGTTTTTACTTTATCGACCATATGGTTGTGGTCTTTATAAAGTACAACTTGAAATTATTAATTATAAGAGTATTTTTTTGTCGCCAGTGAAGAATAAAATTAAGCAATTATTGTAAACGACCCAACTGGCTTAATTGATCTTTATTAATTCGATATCATATATAAATATACAGACTACGTTTCGATCTTTGGTTCAGGTCCTTATCAAGTCTAAAATTAAAGGATAATATTATATAGAAGGAATCATTTTATAAAAGCATAGCGCAAACCAAGTTGAAAACAACAATTATTATAAAGTAAATGATTAAAACATATCTTACTTAAATTTTTTTTCTTTTTTCAACATGTTACAATTCTCTCTGTACTAAACGTTTCGTATAGATGGTAAAAAACGAACTAAGTTAGACATCCTTTATTATTCTATCATAAATAGGGTTTAAATTCTCTGTCTCTTTATGTAGGATGTAGGTTAATCGTGTTGTTAAATTTTTTTATATAAAACATTTCAGCTATCTCTCTTTTCCTAGTATGTGTTTCACGATGTAAAATATTAAAGGTTGTCCATTTAAAGTCATGTAAATATTCATTTCTATGTTTGCTTATAACGCTTTGGTTACATCATTAACAACTTACAATTAGTCGATCACGCTATTTTGTTATCTGATGAACATTTCCATAATAAGAACTTACATATTGTTAAGGGAATCTTGTCTAATAATTGCTAAAGCAAACATAGAAATGAATATTTACATGACTTTAAATGGACAACCTTTAATATTTTACATCGTGAAACACATACTAGGAAAAGAGAGATAGCTGAAATGTTTTATATAAATAAATTTAACAACACGATTAACCTACATAAAGACACAGAGAATTTAAACCCTATTTATGATAGAATAATAAAGGAAGTCTAACTTAGTTCGTTTTTTACCATCTATATGAAACGTTTAGTACAGATGAGAGAATTGTAACATGTTGAAAAAAGAAAAAAATTTTAAGTAAGGTATGTTTTAATCATTTACTTTATAATAATTGTTGTTTTCAACTTGGTTTGCGCTATGCTTTTATAAAATGATTCCTTCTATATAGTATTATCCTTTAATTTTAGACTTGATAAGGACCTGAACCAAAGGTCGAAACGTAATCTGTATATTTATATATGATATCGAATTAAGAAAGATCAATTAAGCCAGTTGGGTCGTTTACAATAATTGCTTAATTGTAATTATTTTTTAAATGTTCTGAAACGTGTATGTATTATCGCAATAATGATAGCTGTGAAGATATTATATTTTCTGTTTTATATATATATATTAGTTATTGATTTATTACAGGATACATTAATTTATTCACGGAATTATTTTGCATTTTTATGTATATGATAGTTGTAAAATAATTGATCTTTTCAATATTTAAAAATTCTTAAAGTTAATCGCCTTTAAAAATATATTTTTTAAAATAATTTTTATATATTCTAATATATTATTTAAAAAAATCATATTGATAGACTTGAACTTGAGTCTTCAGGGTGACAGACCGAACACCTTGCATTGAGCTATTTATAATATGTTACTCGTATGTTCTTTACATCACGATTTATATGGAGCAAGTATTCTTATACAGTAACATCAATATAATCAAAAAGTAATTAAGTAATACATATTTGTTAGCCTATAAATCTACAATTGCCACTACATGTTAGACAAGAATTAAAATACTCGTTCTCTCCTTGTCTCTCTATCGCGCTGACGATATATAAAATATCGATAAAAAAGTAGAAGTAAAAAAGCAATAAATTGCCAAGTCTAATAAGCGCCCGTGTCTTACATGTTGTATATTAGTTCACTCTGCGAATTATTATTTTATCATTATTATTTATCATTGTACAATTTGGAGACATATATATAAATTTTTGATACTATTTGTTATATATACGCACATATGTGCATAAGCATATATAAAATTTACAAAAAGTGGGTGCTTATTAGCCTTGCTACATTCCTGCCTTCTGCTACGGAAGGCCAGAAAGCATTTTCAGGCCGTATCTCGCGTGTAGCATGTCACGTGATTAGCACGGTAGAGGAACAAGGATAACGTGATTATCGATCCTTGTCTCTCTACCGTGCGTCCGCGTGAGCAATGCAATAGTGTGTACGTGTACGGATATACACCACTACTTAGAACCTGAAATTGGTTTTTCAACGTTGGTAACACTGAAACCGGAGTTTCGCGTTGTCACCGCGCGAGGTCTCCAACATCAATTCGGAGTTTGCCTGGGTCGCCTGCCGACCCTTAATGTATCGTTACGTATATATATGTATATGATTTTTTTTCTCATTGGACAATTAACATTTTCATTGGTCTGCCAGCCAATAGGGGCTATTTAGGGGATTTCTAGGGGGAAATGAAATAAGTCTAGGGAGAGGTCACACAGACCACCTAGCAACACTGACATAGAGGCGCCTTGAATACGGGGTCCACCTAAATCGAGGGGATGGCCGCTCTCATCCTTCTTTCTGGTAGTACATACTAATTTCTGCCTGTACTAATAACTCAGGGGAGTGAAACTACGAAGCTTCGCTTGGTCCCTTTAGTGACCCCGGCGCTGGGAGTAACGTGCTTGCCCACGTGATCAAAACTAACCTACTTTATTCTTTTTTCTCGATTTATTTATTACGCTTGTCACTTGAACTTATCTTAGAATTTATTTTTTATTAATATAATTATATATGTATTGAAATATATTAATTGAAAATACAACTTGATAAAATTGTATAAATATATATTTTAACATATCATATATTTTATACATGTAATGCATAAACAAATAAATATCATCTGTTTTATACATATACAATTTACAGAATATAAATAGTTCTTTCAGTTTACATAATATTTAGCAGACTTTTTCTTTTCTGCGCTAATTTTCTTCGGAATTTCATTGATTCTCTTATAATTTTGCATTATGCGTGTTTGAATGTAATTTTGAATAATTAAAGGAATCACATCGTCTTTGTGAAGAGTACAAGGAAAAGAAAATAAACTTAAATGTCTTATATACTTCCAAAAAATCTCTTAAAAAAGAATTTTTTGAAAAAAGAACTTTTTCCAGGGTTGCTAAGCTAAATATACCCTGACGTGCAACCTAACACACTGCAACAGATTAACGCTGGGTCCACAATAGCTGATTTAAGCCCTAAGCCTTAAGAAATTGACCAATCACAGTCGAGTTTTCTCCTCATACTTGACTGCGATTGATCAATTTCTTAAGGCTTAGGGCTTAAATCACCTATTGTGGACCCAGCGTAATAGACAGATAGCCAAAGACCTGGGATTCGATTCTTGAATTCATTCGCAAGAGAAACGTATACGCAAATTCGGCTCTTACAGAAAAGTTGCAAGTTGATTGGTTATCGCATGGCTTTTAGCCAATCAATTTGCAACTTTTCTGTAAGAGCCGAATTTGCGTATACGTTTCTCTTGCGAATGAATTCAAGAATCAAGTCCCTGGATGAAGGCGAGACCGGCATTTCTCACTGATTTCAGCGCCATATCGTAGTAGTGGCCAATGCAGTAACTACTAACTACATTCCCAAGAAATAAGTCATTTTCGAAGTCAAAAGTCGCGTCGTTAATACGACGGTAATAGTAATAATTGTGGGATCCCAGGTTCAAAACTTGGGATGGCATAATTTTTTTTGTTTTTTATTATTTTATATGTATGTTATATGTATTATTTATTACGTAGACATAAATATTCGGCATATATTTATTGTTTTTTAGATACGCATATATCTTCTTATATATTTAAAATGTATAAAATAATCATAATATAAATAAAATATTTTTACAGAGAAATATTTTTAGAAATATTTTTACTTTTTAAAAAAATTTATACATTTTTTAAATTTTCTTAAATAATCTAATAATGTTAGAATACATACTTTTCATAACTTACGGAAAACATTCGGATTAAAAATTTAAAAAGTGTATGAATTTTTAAAAAATTAAAATATTTCTAAAAATATTTCTCTGTAAGCGTTCCCCTAATTTCTTATATTTTTCTTCGTTTTTTCAATACGTAAGTTATTATTTCGGACAAGACACTACAAGATTTCTTAAACTTTGGACTAAATATCATAAAGCTTTGATCATTAATAGATTGAAAATTACTTTTTTACGTAACTGCATCAATTTTAATACTACTCCGACACACATGTATAACTTGTTTAATGACTTGGAGTATAACCTTAAACATAGGGGACCTATTAATTGCATATTAACATTATTAATTAAGTTTTTCAATAATGCTTTTTTCAATATTGTTGCGCTGAAGATGACCTAAATACAGGTCGAAACGTACGCTTTTTATATATTATTTTTATTTATATGAAGATCATTGTAATTTGACTTTAATAATTATATATATCTGACGCCTTAACAACTGCGTTGGCTCATTCTAGCCTACCATTTTGTGAATATTTCTCTGTAAAAATATTTTATTTATATTATGATTATTTTATACATTTTAAATATATAAGAAGATATATGCGTATCTAAAAAACAATAAATATATGCCGAATATTTATGTCTACGTAATAAATAATACATATAACATATACATAAAAAAAATAATAAAAAACAAAAAAAAGTTATGCCATCCCAAGTTTTGAATCTGGAATCGATCCCCACAGTTACTACTCTTGTGCTCTCCCGCTGCGCCAGCGGTACTAATCAAAACTGTGTCTTTCTTTAGGCCTTATAACAAACATGAAAATTTCTCTAAATATCCAGTATAAAAAAAAAATATTACTTACAAGGCGCATTGGACGAAAAGCTCGAACACGGATCAACTTAAATTCAATACAGATTCATCATAAAAAAGGAGATCAAAATCGGTAAAGAGTCAACCGCGATCTCTCCTTGAAAGTATTGTTAAAAAGTTACAGAATAGGGATGCAGGGGCAAAGTCTTTTGGTAAAGTTAACGGAGTTTAGCACGGACTCGAACCAGGGGCAAAGTGTGTCGGTAAGGGGCAAAGTGTGTCGCACGGAAATGCCAAAGAATATAGACGAGTATAGAAGCACAGTTCTCGGGGTACCGAGAGTTCCATGAGCTGGGGTACTTGCGTAATAGTAAGTACCCCAGCCACTTGATGGCGCTAGCGGTGTAACATACACACACATAATAAATATGATGTTACACATACAATACATACAAACCGACGAAGCTCTGCCTCCTTTTTTTCTCTCTGTCACACTCAAGTTGGGGTACACTCATTGACTCTCTCACTCTTAAATGCTGGGGTACTAGCTCTTTCTTCGTCTCTCTTTCTTCAAGCTAACTTTTGTTTTTTAACTGTTAATTGTCTTATGCGATATACGATTATTATGCTGAATGCATTTAAAGAGGCAACATATTCTCAAGAGAGTTACAGAGAATTAAAGTGATTGCTAAAAAGTATAAGAACGTATATTAATAAATAATACGGAAAATATACGGAATATACAAAAAGTAAGAGAATAATAATTCTTTTTTGATTTTTTAATGCGTCTGTTGTGTAATATTAATATTAAAATATTGATATCTTTTTCATTAGCTTTCTTAGCAAGATGCCAAGAAATATTTGTGCGTATAAGGGCTGCTCAAATTCGAAGGCGAGAAATCCTGAATTAAGTTTTCACCGTTTCCCTAGAGATGAGCAACTGTAAGAAAATTCTTTATTCTAATATATTTTATTATACGACACGTATCACGTACAATGTGTGTGTGTGTGTGTGTATGCGTGGTTGTGTAATAAAATATAGGAAAGAGTGAACTAAGCTGATGGGCGCGGTAAATGGTGCACGTATTTACTTTACATATATAATTTATTTATTTCCAATTTTCCACATTTCGGTTCTATTAGTTTCGGATTATCTTCACATATATACATATAGAAATTTTATATATAATCCGCGCATCATTTACCGCGTCCAACTCTTATAATTCGACCGCTCTTTTTTACTAATAGATATTAGAGTCTTTCACTTTCAAGTGTAATGATTTATTTCTACAATATTATCTTAATATTCCAATTTAATTTTTTTTACGAATAGTTGAATATGAAAACGATTTGCAGTAGAAAATATTTCTCATTAGTTTATTATTTTGTTCTGGATAGAAGAAAATGTAACAAATTGAAGTTAGACTTTTTATATATTTTATTAAAGTAATTTTAAAATGGTTTTTAAATAAATAAAATAAATATTAAATAATATTATAATTTTTAATCTATTATATAGTTTTAATAATATATATAGTTATATATATATATAATATTTTAATAGTATATAACAAATATATTTTTAATTAGCCATTTGTTCGATTTTTTCTCTATCCAAATTGGACAAAATAATAAATTAATAATATATAAAAGATATTTTCTACGTAAATAGTTTTCATGCGTTTAAACTATTCTTAAAAAAAATTAAATAACAATTTTATAAAGAGATATTGATCAGAATTATATTATTACATATATACAGAATATTAATTAATTCGCGTTCACTAAGTACATACCGTTAAATCTAGATAATAATCTAAAAATATAAATTTTACATTTGTTATCTTTAAGATTATATTAATATCAATTTAATTTTAAATGAAATATTTTATATATCGAATAGAATTTTATTAATAATTTAAATGATATACAGGGCATTGGATACTATGTAACCATACTATTAGCGCGGGTTTCGGATATATGTTCTTTTAATTAACAAACGACGCTGTTTGAGTAAATTTTATTTAATATTTCCTCTTTTTTGTTAAGCACTGCAGAAAAAATAATTCATAATTTTTCGATTTATTTTCATCAAAAAGAGTCGATATGTATTTAATGAATATGAATTAATTAATAACTTGTATATCATTCAATTCATTATAAAATTCTGTTATAATAATATAAAATATTTTATTCAATTAATACTGACATTATAATTAAAAAAAAGAATGCTGTAAAATTTATATTTTGATTATAATCTACATTTCTTTAAGACAATATATTATAGTAAAGTTTAGGGGAAGTAACTTATTTTCTTTTCGTTTAAACAAATTCATGCGTGGAAAGTTGAAGTTACTTGCTTTGCGACGATTTAACGTAAACAGAAATAATTTCATACTATGTGTCGACTTCACATGAAAAGTTTAAATGTAATTAACGATCTCATGTCACGCATATCGTACATTCATTTTAATTAATATACTATGTACGTTATATTCTGATTTTTATTCAAAGGAGAAGAATACATTATACATATACAATTTTTAATCAACTATATAAGCTTATTTTCTATTTCTTCACGATTTCATATCCTATTTTACATTTAATATATAATGTTGGTTTGTTGTTCACGTGTATGCATGTTGTTTTATATAATTTTTGATTAGTAGGAATAAATTGACACTATTATTGTTTATCGTATTTACAATTTTATTTAAAATTTAATATGTTGATTTTTTGTTTACGTGTGTGTGCATGTTATTTTACACAATTTTCAATTAGTAGGAATGAATTAACATTATTATTATCATGCATTTTTTAGTTACATCTTTCATAAAAATGAGTATATTATTTATACAAACGTGTACATATATATATATATATATATATATATATATATATATTATTATATAATACGCAGATTGTAACAGAGAACGCTTGTATCAGAGGGGAAATACGCATTTTAATGACTTATAAAGACTAATGCTTAATGCTAATGATTTTACTTAATGACTTATTATAATGACTTTTTCTAACTTTATTATTTATAATTACAAAATAACTGTATGGTAACACTTAAACCAAAAACACTACACACACAGACAAACAGGCACACACAATATATATATATATATATATATATATATATATATATCAGCAAAGCATTCTATATATAAACTCAATTTTTTTAAGCATATTTTAAATTCTTAATTCGCAATAAAGAATGTCTTATGAAATATAAAACATTCTTTATAAATATTAACTTTAAATTATATTTTTTTGACGTGTATTTCTTATTTCTTCTTATATCTATAGTCAAATTGAGTGGATAGTGCGTTCTGGGAATGATGATTTTGCTGAGTTAAGTACAAAGCAACTTATAGAAAAACGTATTTGCTCTATTCATTTTTTACCAAGCGATAAACACACTTTTACATCTGGTAAGGTGACGCTTATAAGTACAGCAGTACCAATTGATGCAAATGAGAATAATAATGTTAACTCGGAGATTGTTGATAATTTTAGAGATGAAATAGAGGAACCAATACCACAGACATCAGATTCTTTTAATCAAAATAAATCTTTAGCAACGTCTGAAACTGTAATTGCAAAAGAAACTGTATTAACTCCGAAAAATATTTCAACTCATTGTGTGAGGAGATTTACACTTTGTACAGTTAAAGAGAAACGTCTCAATACTCAAATAAGGAATTTACGTCGTCAATTAATTTTAAAAAATCGAAAAATTAGAAAAATGAATGCCATCAACTCACAACGAAAAATATCTATGCATGACATTTTGCATTATATTGCTAAATATTTAAATCAAGATCAATTATTATTTGTAAGAATGCAATTAAATCATATTAAAAAACGAAAATGGATGCAGGATGAAAAAGAATTTGCTTTATCTTTATATTATACATCTCCTAAAGCTTATATTTTCTTGAGAAATAAAAAAGAATTCGCATTGCCTTGCATTACATTAATTCGTGTATGGATTAATGACCTTCAGCTCAAACCTGGTATAAATCCACAAATAATGCATAAAATAGCTATGAAGGCTGAAAATATGAGTAATTTTGAAAAGGAATGCGTTTTAATGTGGGACGAAATGAGTATAAAAGCTATTCTTCAATATAACTCGAAAGATGATCTTGTAGAAGGATATCAAGATTTGGGACATCTTGGTAGAACGAATAATTTTGCAAAACATGCTCTTTGTTTTCTGCTTCGAGGTTTAAAAAGTTCGTGGAAACAACCTATAGCTTATTTTACTTCACATGGAAATGTTCATGGACGCGATTTAAGTATTATTTTAACTAAAATAATAGAGTCAATATTAAAAACAGGACTTATATTGAAAAGTATGGTATGTGATCAAGGACCAATAAATCAAAAAGCTATTAAATATTTAAATATTTCAGAAGAACGCCCATATTTCGAGTTAGAAGGCTATAAAATCTTTTTTAATTATAACGTGCCTCATCTTATTAAAAGTATTCGAAACAATCTTTTAAAACAAGATTTTATTATTGAAGGAAAAATTATTTCGTGGAATGTTATACGCGAACTTCGAGAAATTGAGCGAAATAATATGTGTAGAGCAGCACCTAAATTAACTGATCGTCATGTAAATCCAAATAATTTTGAACGTATGTCTGTTAGTTTAGCTACGCAAGTTTTTAGCGCAACCGTGTCGGCCGCATTAACTATAGGTAAAATTACGGGTGATTTAAAACATGCTGCTTGTGAGGCAACTGCGAATTTTATAAAAAGAATGAATGATCTTTTTGACTGTTTAAATAGCCGTCGAGCGTATGATTCGAATCCTTATAAATGTGCATTATCTGAGAAGCAGCCACAAATTGAAAGTTTTTTAAGAGAATCGTATTCGTGGTTTAATGAATGGCATACAGTTTCGGGTAATTCACTTCCTTGCTTTGCGGGAATAAAATTAACTGTTAATAGTATATTAATGCTTTGGGAATCTATGCGCGAAGAAAATTCATTATATCTTATTACATGTCACTTGAATCAAGATCCTTTAGAAAATCTTTTTGCTATCCTTCGAAATCGTTCCGGATGTAATGATAATCCATCTGCAATGGAGTTTCGTAGAAATTTACAATATGCTATGACAGCTAATCTAATGAAACCTCCTGTAGGCACTAATTGTGAAATTGATGATACAAATTCATTGTTATTGGCTACTCCGAATTTTGAAAATCAAGATGGTTCATCTGTTAATAAAGATATCGAAATGTGGGTTGATGGCGAAGATACAATAAGATTTGAATCGACAAATGTAAACTTGCAAGACAGCATCTCTATCGAAAATAATATTTTTTCTATTACAACTTTAGAAGATTGCTCTATTAGATATGTAAGTGATTACTTGGCACATAAATGTTTAATTAAATTTAATTGTTCCTCATGTCTTGCTTCTTTAGTAAAAGATAATAAAAATCTGGAAGTAACCAATGAATTATTAATATTTTGGAAAGCCTATCGTAATAGTAATGAAAGTGAACTTGGCATCTCCGAGCACCATCTGATGAGTTTTATTCTGTAATAACATCCGCATATAAAATTTTTAATGAAGAATTTAAATTACATAATCATAAAATAGGAATTGCAGCGCATCTCCGTAAATCTATTGGTGATATGCTGATTAAAAACCATTTCGATTTTTGGGTTACTGATAGTAATTGTTATCATCATCGCGAATTTATCATAGCTTTTTTTGTTCGGGTACACATTTTTTATCATTTAAAATGGATTTCGCGTGATTATAGAGATAAGAATAATAGAAAAAGAATTAATTCTGTAGCATATAAAACTCCGAGAAAACATAAAAAATTATCTAAAATTTTACATCATTGATACTGTTTGTATTCTGCTTTAATATAATATGCTTTATTTGCTATTGCTTTACAGGGTGGTTAAAAAGTCTGGAAACGGCCAAATTATCTCCGAAAAAGTGATTCTGTGGGAAAATGTTTCACACAAAAGTTGTAGGGTTTTAAGTGGCGCATTACATAACAATATTATTATGACCTTGAAGAATGTTGTCAAGGTCACTTTTAATTTCTTAAATGGAACACCCTATTTTTTAATACATATTCTTATATAGCCTATCTCGAGAGCTTTCCACAAAAAAACTATAATTAAGTTATTTTTTATTAAGTACTTTCTGAGTTATGAGACTTGAAGTTTACAGTATTTTGACATAAAATATAAAATATCTTATAAAATATTCAGTTTTCAATAATCTTATCTTAATATTTTTATGCACAGAATAGTGAGATCGATCAATTGGTGTAAAGAAAACACATAATTGCTTTAAAAAAATGTGTTGCAAATTACATTCTTTTTTTTTAAAGCAACTACGTGTTTTCTTTACCTCAATTGATTGATCTCATTATTCTGTGCATAAAAATATTAAGATAAGATTATTGAAAACTGAATATTTCATAAGATATTTTATATTTTATGTCAAAATACTGTAAACTTCAAGTCTCATAACTCAGAAAGTACTTAATAAAAAATAACTTAATTATAGTTTTTTTGTGGAAAGCTCTCGAGATAGGCTATATAAGAATATGTATTAAAAAATAGGGTGTTCCATTTAAGAAATTAAAAGTGACCTTGACAACATTCTTCAAGGTCATAATAATATTGTTATGTAATGCGCCACTTAAAACCCTACAACTTTTGTGTGAAACATTTTCCCACAGAATCACTTTTTCGGAGATAATTTGGCCGTTTCCAGATTTTTTAACCACCCTGCATACATTTTATATTACATATATTTAAATTCGTATTACGAATAGATAAAATATAAGTTGTCATTAGCAAAGAGTGGGTGAAATAAATATTAATTTATCTCTAAATCTATTATTATAGTCTATACACGCACACACGCACGCGCACACACACGCACACACACACACACACACACACATGATGAATTGATATGGGGTAGACTCTACATACAGTCAAATATCTCATAAAAGATAATGCATTTTGGAAAAAATTTTTTGGACAAAAATTATAATTATATTTATAAATAGACGCACTCAACGACAATACCTTGACTATGAATGGCGTTGCCAAAGTAAGGTCATCTTGAATTTTTTAAATGAAATCATAATATTTTGGCTGGATTCTATAAAGCACATATGCGCGCATTTTCTATAATAAACACGTAACATGTACTATAGATAAATGCGCACAAATGCGCTTTATGGAATTTTATTTTATAAATCGATTCCTCGCAATATTCTGTATAAAAAAATATTAGAGTAGGATGGTCAAAAAGTGAATAGTTTACAAGATATTTTGTACTTTAATTTGACATAATCTTACATAAATTATGAAATATCTCGTAAAATATTCATTTTCCGATTATCTTACCTCAAGAAAACACTTAAAAAAAAGTATGTAATTTGCAACTAGCAGCTATATATTTTTTCTTAAAAACAAATGTGTTTCTTTACACCAAATTATTCCTCTCATTATTTTGTACATAAAATATTGAGGTGTAAATAAGTATCTCATAAAATTATTCACTTTTTGACCATCCTACTCTTATATCTTTTTATACAGAATATTACTTTATTAATTTATAAGAATATTAATTTATTAATAAGAATCACAATTAAAAAAAAATATGATATTCCATTTAAAAAATTCAAGATGACTTTGCCCTTGGCAATGCCATTTCAAACTCGTACTGCCGTTGAATACGCCTATTTAAATATTATAACTTGTCTAAAAATTTTTTTTCTATAATGCATTGTTTATTTGACTGTTGGCCAGACTTTTGGCCCACCTTATATATCAATGAAATAAGTGAACATTCGGCGAACGTGTACGACTCATTGTCAGCGAAGGCGGTCACCCATCCAAGTACTGATCATGCCCAACTTTGCTTAACTTCAGTGATCGGACTGGAGAATTGGTGTTTCGTGGTTTGACTGGTGGCCTCAGCGAAGGCAGCTAAACATTTTTGAGTGTCGCCATCTAACGGTGTGACTTGTAATTAATTTTCATGAACCCGCTTATGTACGGGATCCGTGCTTCTATACTCGTCTATATTCTTTGGAAATGCCGGTCTTGCCTTTTTCAGACCTTTGGCTATCTGTCTATTAATCTGTGACACTGCACACGTTGGCATCGTTTTATAAATAAAATATTAATATTATTTTATTCTCAAAAACGCGAACAAAAAAAATACTGAAAAATACTCAACAATGAAAATAAAAGTTATATATATTGTGATCACGTGGGCAAGCACGTAACATCCTGCGCCACCTGGTGTCTGGAGTCATTAAGGGGACCAAGTATTCTGAGGAAAACAATGAGTGTCACTCCCCTGTAATAACTCAAAAATTTTTTATTTTTGAGTTATATCATTGTTGCAGCAAATGAGCGAGCTATTGTTTGACTCGGACACGCGGTTACCTTCAGTTAGAAAGGCATATTAATAATGATGCCATATGTAGTTTATAGAGTCAAAGAATATTTACAAAATATACAACATATATCAAAATATATGAGACATTGATATGAAAAATCAAATAATACATGAAACAATTTTTATAATATTCATTATCAAGAATCGAATTTTTGTGATACTTATTTATAAAAATTACATATTTACACATTTTCTTAAAACACATAAGGAGCTTTCCAGCAAGAAACACACATGAACACAATGTTACATAATTGGTTATAAACAATTTTCGGGACTTCAAAATTCTCTATTCGACAGCCAATTACATCACATTCTATCTGTGTTTTCTTGTTGTAAAGCTCTCATATATTACATTGATTAAATTGATTGCAACTTTTACTGCTGTTGGGTAGTCTGTGCCAGTTGACGCAACTGCTTTAATACAGTTTCAAGTAGTTTCTTTTTATCTCTTTCGCTTTTCTTCAGCACAGTAAACATTGTTTTTTTATCGGATTCTTTTAACCTAAAAAAAATATATATTATTTAAACTTTGTATACATCAATAACGTACAAGATGTAAATAAAACATATATACAAAACATACTTTTCTAACAGAAGTACAGCCATATTTGGAGTTACTAAATTATATTTACTAGAATCGTGACCGTAATCATGAAAATAGGTAGGCCAATCCCAGCTCATAAATAAATCTAATAATTGTCTTAATTGCAAGAAGTATTGCAATAAAGTTCCTTCTGGTAGACCAACGACTGGCTCAGAAACAGCAAATTCTGAAAGTTACAATAAGAGTTGAATTTATTTAAAAGTAGATCAAACATATAATAAAACTTACGTTCGCATTGTATCGTATCTAAATTAACTTGTTGCAGTGCACCCATAGATATCTGTTTCACATCTTCACTCATTAATATACCTAATATGGCTTCAGCTATGTGAGAACATGCAGATTTGCATGCCACTTGAGCTACTTTGTCCTAAAATATTAACTATCAATTATCGAATTTCGGAGAAGCGTACGATACATAATAAATTAATTGCGATATTTACTGGTAAATTAGTAAAGCATGTGAAAGTGCTCTGTAAGAATGCTATAAGATCCGTAATAAATCCTGAAGCATGTCCTTGAGGTTCTGCTAAATTCCAATCATAATTTTCCAATTCTAAAAATTCATCTAGCTTCTTTTTTAATTTATCACAAATTTGTTTTTCGGCGTCATCCCGCGCAACTCGAAACATAGCAGATTCAACGCTCACAGAGCTCAATTGCCCTTGATGCAATGTGCTAAAAAATTTATGAGTTATAAGCAATGAAAAAAAGGGTTTTTTGCAAATTAAACTTATATATATAATATATATAATAGTCTTAAACGGTACTAGATTCTTACCCAGTGATATTAGACACAAATTCTTCTAAATATTTTGTAGATTTTTCAAGATATCCCGTGTTTATTATAATTTGTACTACTTGCAAAAGCGCTAAAGAAGGTTTGTGAAATAATGACGATAAACATCCACTGAAAGTTCTTGTTAGTAAAAGATTTGTTGATTTGCATATCATTTCATCAATTTCAGTTTGGGTAAAATTCAAATCCTCTGAAAATTTTAAGCAAGCATAAATAAATTCTTTCACTTGCTGATAGACCTTTGGTACCATGTCCGAAAATGGAAACTTTTTGGGAAACTCGGCTTTTTGTAAATCCTTATCATGATAAGGAAATAGATTAAGAACTTCATCATATTCTGCTTGCGTTGTAACCTGAAGTGTAATAAACAAAAAGTATAATAATAATTCAAAGAAAGTTATAAGTTATCAAGTGTTTGTACATTATAGTTACTTGAATTGGCAAGAAACTGTCTTCATCCAAAATATTCCTAAACAACTGAACCCAATGTTTCATTAATACTTCATTATAATGCACTCTAATTTCTTGTAACAAATCCCAAAGTTGTTCTACAGAATAGCCATAATTCTGTTTAAAACAAAAAATTGTTAAGTTACATATGCATATATATATATATATATATATATATATATATATATATACATATATACACATATACAGTATCCCAAAGCCAAAGCCATTAGATGTTCTATTAATAACAGATTCTCTAACTAATTTGAAGAATTTTTTTTTAACAAAAATATCGAGGAAGGTCATTATTTTTTACAAGTTGACACTTTTTCTAAATTAACTATTGAAATTAACTGAAAAATGTAATTTGTTAATCTTTCAAATCCACAAAGTTTAATTTGCAAAAGTCCTTCTTTTCTTCATCGCTTATAACTCGTAAATTGTTGATGCTTTGACATTTTTATTGAGGAAAAATTATTCCCAAATTAACTAAAGAATCTATTATATATTAAAAGAACATGTGGCAATTTTAGCAACATCTTGTATAAACAATGACAGGCAAACTTTGTTGCTTACTCTTAAGGTAGTATTGAATAGCATAATGAGATTCTTGATTTTTAATATGAGTGTAGCATCTGTGCAATATGCCTAAAAAAATACAAATTCCTTCATATTACATTAATTATAGCACATACAATATTGAAAATAATAATATATTTACCGAATGTGTGCGTAAAGCATTGACTATTATAGATAATGTCATCTCCCAAAGCTCATCTAAATACGCGCGAGTAGCTAGTCCGTTACCTGTATTTAATATATGATCTTCTATGACGAAAAAACCGATAATGCCATGCAGATAAGTTTGATATCCAATTATACTTTCATGCTAAAAAATAAAAAATATTTATTAGCATATAAATATACATATATTATTAATACTTAATAGATAAATTTACCATATTAATAGGTGGTTGTAAGACTAATCTAGCTTGTTGTTTTCTCTGCTGTCTATAATAAATTTTAAAGGTTTCTTCTTCTCGAAGCACAGTATAAATGTGCATACATCGATATACTGGACTGAAATCCATTAAGTCTTGAGCACTCAGTTCCTCTTCAGCCTCATTTAACTGATTGTTCATATAAGATCTTCTTTTCTTCCTTCCAATAATTTCTGCTTCAATTGCTAACTGTTCAGAAGTCTAATAAAAAATGATCACAAATAGTGTTAATAAATTATACACACATACCTACATAATATTTGTATAAATATATAGAAGTAAAGATAATATTAAGATAATGTAAGATATATTATGTATATAAGATATAAGATATATTATATAAGATATATATAATATAAGATATATTATATATTAATACAAGATTAATATATAGAAATAAAGATATCAAGTATAAAAAAATTATACTCACATGTCTCATTGCAACTTCACCAATTTTTGGCGAATATTTTCTGATATTTTCTAGAAAATCTCGTAAATCAGACATAGAGGCATCTTTTATATTTTCCCGCAATCTGACACAAAGAAAATAATCCTATATTTTTTTGCTTCAACTTTATGTATAACAAAAAAAATATTTGAGAATAATTCTTCTAATTAAACTTACTGTGGAATTTGTTGTGTGATTTGAAAAGAAAATCTATAATTTGTAACCTTCGGCAAATCATGATGCTCTAACTGCTCCAATGTCTTCAATGCTGGATAATAACGCTTATCCTTCAATTGTTTTTGTAACTTTGCATATGCAGCTAAGACAGGAAGGCACATAGTGAGACTGTTTACAGCAGCAGCCATATTACTTTCAACCTTGCGAGCTTTTACAAGTTCTTCGCCTATCTCAATCACTTTGTTGGATGTAGCAGTAATATGTTTATCAAGCTCTAATATTTCTGTCTGTGTAACAATTTAATTTAAATATTAACAGATAATCTTTTTTAATATACAATAATTATTATATAACATTACTGTGCTATTCAGTTATTATATTATTATTATTATTATTATTATTATTAAAGGATATAAAACTAACATTCAGTTGTTGAGCTTGAGAGCGAACTTGTAAGAGTTCTCGAATAGAATCGATAAATCCTTGATAATGATGATTACACATCCTCTCAATATCCTTGTCATGAGCTTTAATACAATCATCCAGCTTTTCCATAAACTTTTGATGTTCATGTCCATCATAAATTGCTCTACAACACAAAACAAATATAATAACACTTTTTTCTTCTCATCTTTTAATCATATAAATTTCTTAAGAATTAAGTATCACTTTCACTTTAATATCTGAAAACAAGATTAATATTATTAGTAGATTCTATTTCATAAAATATTTGTGCTTTGACACCATGATAGACTTTGTGATAGATTAATTGACACTTTTGACATGTTACCCTGTTAAATATTTATTTAAAATACAAAATATAAAATATATATGCAAATTTATTGCTAATTCTCTTTAAAACTGCCTTTAAATGCGTATATTTTGACGTATGCCAATTCCAACTCTTCGTATTTAAACGAAAGACTAGTTTTTCAACAGCACATACTTCAACCTATGAACAAATACAATTTATTAATATCACTTACCGGAATGTTGGACCCAAATAATCGTCAATGCCTTCGATTTCCTGAATCAGAATATCGTATCGCTGCATCGTTATCAAATTCGAAACCGGTTAAGAGTTAATAGGAGTGACAGGCAAAGGAAAATTCCGAATTGACATTGACTCTGTCATAAAGCATGTTCCGATACACACTGCCACCAAAGAATATAGACGAGTATAGAAGCACGGATCCCGTACATAAGCGGGTTCATGAAAATTAATTACAAGTCACACCGTTAGATGGCGACACTCAAAAATGTTTAGCTGCCTTCGCTGAGGCCACCAGTCAAACCACGAAACACCAATTCTCCAGTCCGATCACTGAAGTTAAGCAAAGTTGGGCATGATCAGTACTTGGATGGGTGACCGCCTTCGCTGACAATGAGTCGTACACGTTCGCCGAATGTTCACTTATTTCATTGATATACAAGGTGGGCCAAAAGTCTGGCCAACAGTCAAATAAACAATGCATTATAGAAAAAAAATTTTTAGACAAGTTATAATATTTAAATAGGCGTATTCAACGACAGTACGAGTTTGAAATGGCATTGCCAAGGGCAAAGTCATCTTGAATTTTTTAAATGGAATATCATATTTTTTTTTAATTGTGATTCTTATTAATAAATTAATATTCTTATAAATTAATAAAGTAATATTCTGTATAAAAAGATATAAGAGTAGGATGGTCAAAAAGTGAATAATTTTATGAGATACTTATTTACACCTCAATATTTTATGTACAAAATAATGAGAGGAATAATTTGGTGTAAAGAAACACATTTGTTTTTAAGAAAAAATATATAGCTGCTAGTTGCAAATTACATACTTTTTTTTAAGTGTTTTCTTGAGGTAAGATAATCGGAAAATGAATATTTTACGAGATATTTCATAATTTATGTAAGATTATGTCAAATTAAAGTACAAAATATCTTGTAAACTATTCACTTTTTGACCATCCTACTCTAATATTTTTTTATACAGAATATTGCGAGGAATCGATTTATAAAATAAAATTCCGTAAAGCGCATTTGTGCGCATTTATCTACAGTACATGTTACGTGTTTATTATAGAAAATGCGCGCATATGTGCTTTATAGAATCCAGCCAAAATATTATTTCATTTAAAAAATTCAAGATGACCTTACTTTGGCAACGCCATTCATAGTCAAGGTATTGCCGTTGAGTGCGTCTATTTATAAATATAATTATAATTTTTGTCCAAAAAATTTTTTCCAAAATGCATTATCTTTTATGAGATATTTGACTGTATGTAGAGTCTACCCCATATCAATTCATCATGTGTGTGTGTGTGTGTGTGTGTGTGTGTGTGTGCGTGTGTGTGCGCGTGCATGTGTGCGTGTATAGACTATAATAATAGATTTAGAGATAAATTAATATTTATTTCACCCACTCTTTGCTAATGACAACTTATATTTTATCTATTCGTAATACGAATTTAAATATATGTAATATAAAATATATACAGGGTGGTTAAAAAGTCTGGAAACGGTCAAATTATCTCCGAAAAAGTGATTCTGTGGGAAAATGTTTCACACAAAAGTTGTAGGGTTTTAAGTGGCGCATTACATAACAATATTATTATGACCTTGAAGAATGTTGTCAAGGTCACTTTTAATTTCTTAAATGGAACACCCTATTTTTTAATACATATTCTTATATAGCCTATCTCGAGAGCTTTCCACAAAAAAACTATAATTAAGTTAATTTTTATTAAGTACTTTCTGAGTTATGAGACTTGAAGTTTACAGTATATACACATTTTTTAAAAGCAATTATGTGTTTTCTTTACACCAATTGATTGATCTCATTATTCTGTGCATAAAAATATTAAGATAAGATTATTGAAAACTGAATTTCACAAGATATTTTATATTTTATGTCAAAATACTGTAAACTTCAAGTCTCATAACTCAGAAAGTACTTAATAAAAAATAACTGTTATGTAATGCGCCACTTAAAACCCTACAACTTTTGTGTGAAACATTTTCCCACAGGACCACTATTTTCGGAGATAATTGGCCGTTTCCAGACTTTTCAACCATCCATATAGTATATATATAGGTATATATATATATAGGTATATATATATATATATATATATATATATATATATATATTTGATTGAGAAGAAAGTAATCTATGGATTGTTTCGTGAAAAATATGCATAAAAACATGGAACACAAGTTATCATTAATCAATGGAAACCGCGAGAAGGTGGTAGGTGTCTTCCATCGGGAAGGGATATTGCGGGAATGACAGGATTATATATATAATGGGTATAGGATATAAAGGAGGAGATTGTGCTATGAGCGAGCTTTTAATGAAACTAATGATGGGTAACTTTATGAATAATACACAGAGAATAGCGAATTAAATAAAATATACAAAATTATAATGCGGAAGAAGCAAAATATTTAAAATAATAGCGAATAAAACAAAATTTATAAAGCAATATTAACATGAAACAAGATGACACAAAATATACAAAGCAATAGCAAATAAAGCATATTATATTAAAGCAGAATACAAACAGTATCAATGATGTAAAATTTTAGATAATTTTTTATGTTTTCTCGGAGTTTTATATGCTACAGAATTAATTCTTTTTCTATTATTCTTATCTCTATAATCACGCGAAATCCATTTTAAATGATAAAAAATGTGTACCCGAACAAAAAAAGCTATGATAAATTCGCGATGATGATAACAATTACTATCAGTAACCCAAAAATCGAAATGGTTTTTAATCAGCATATCACCAATAGATTTACGGAGATGCGCTGCAATTCCTATTTTATGATTATCCCTTATAAAAAAAGTCATGTAGACCTGAGAAGTTTGCGTTTCGAGTTTATATTGTTGACCCTTTTCCGCGTACGTGATTGGCGGTCGATGATATCGCGAGAGAGAGGTGTGAACGTAATTGCTGAAAGTTCGGTGACACATCGTGAGTGGGGTTAATGCAGAGAGGACAGAGGTTAAGAGAAATGAGAGGTAATATACAGGGTGTCCCATAATTCGCGAACCACCCGTCAGTTGCAGGTAGAGTAGGTTAAACTGAGTAAAAAAGTCCTCTACCATTTTGCGATTTTCTCAATAATTAATGAGAAATAAATTAAAGAAAATCAGCCAATTCGAGCGATGATAAGCGTGCAGCGAAAAGAGACAGCCCACTCTGGGGTCCAGAGTTAGCACTACTCGTATGTAGTTACTGTCTTTTGTAAAGCGCTCCTCCCCGCTTCATCGCGCGTCTAGCAACCGTGTAACATTATACTGTTTCTTTTCGCCGCATGCTTAGTAACGATATGAAACTGGGCTGTCTTTTCTCGCCGTCGTCACGCGAATTGGCTGATCTTCTTTTTTGATCGAATTTATTTCTCATTAATTATTGCGAAAATCGCAAAATGGTAGAGGACTTTTCTATTCAGTTCAACATGCTCTACCTGCAACTGACGGGTGGTTCGCGAATTATGGGACACACTGTATATAATATGAATATAGAATATAGAATATGAATATGAATATGAATATTGATGAATATGAATTTGTGAATGAAAAAGGCCAGCAAGCAGCAATAGGCTCTCTTGGAACCACCCATGCTAAAAATCGCCAATAACAAAATAATAAAATCGCCAATAATAAAATAATCCGCGAGGTCTGTATATATTTATCAAACTTATCACAGCTATAATTAAGATAAACTTTAATCTACATTTATGATGAGATAAATGCTATAGATGAACATGACTAATTATGCTCTTTGTGTGACAATTATAGATTTTAACAGAGGACTCAAAGATGGAGAGTAGTAAATTCAGAGTGACAGGTACTGGACAACAGAATCAGGAAAAAATAAAGAGTAGGCCATAGTAAATTTTATGAAGTTACTTCTTGTGTTGTTGCATCAGAGAAACAGGATATTATGAAACCCGAAGATTATCTTGAAGAAGGTAAGGTATAAGAATATTTATCGCAAGAATGAATATAAGAATGGCAAACAAATTTTTAATTTAAATGTATGTCTATGATTCAGAATTAAATACAATATCACATGTTCAACACACAAGAATGTACTATTTTCAATGGTGTCACTTATCTGGGAGCAATGCTGCAAATGTTGCAATAAATGCACCAAAATCAGAGTGTGAAATACAACATAACATGAATATATTGAATGCAGAACAATCTTTAAATTTAGGAATAAAAGTTTGTCTCGGTACCCAGTAGTTCACAAAGTTCAGTTATGTGAGTATACTTAAATTTATAACTATTATGTGAAAAATCAGGGGGTTATCTATTAAAATTATACAATAAATTAATCTATACTCTTAATTTTTCAGTTTATATGATGCCGCAACACAACAGGCTATTCCGCGTTACGAAGTGCAATGTATTTTATTTTACGCACGTGGCGAGAGTATTGGTCTATGTGCAGCGTGTTTTGCTTTTACGTGGTCACACGGTGATACTTTAGAGTCTGCCATTTATCAATGCCATGTTTTCCGCTGTGACATCTCAGAAGCGGTATGTTTTTACCATATCATATATAAACATCTGATTATCATATAAAATTGTAACATCTCATCTTAGCTATTTTTTTTACACTTTGTCCAAATTATACAGTTGTGCGTATACATAGATAAATATATATATATATATATACATATAGTATATATATATATATATATATATATATATATATATATATATATATAAGATAATAATTTTATTCTTTTTAATTATTTTGTTTAGGTTGGACAAGTGTCAGCTTGCTTTTCAAAAGCGTTTCACAGAATATCACGTTCAATGACACGTTCATTGACGGGTAGTGATTTCAATGGTTTCAATACTGGAAGTGAAAAAGTTAATTTTAGTGTATTCATCTTTGAAGTCACTATGGAAATAAAAGAGGAAGATGGAAAGGGCGCTTTTAGTACAGTCCCTAAGGATAGAAATTGCTTTAAATTACGAAGTAATGTGGTGAAACAAGTTTGTTTGAGCATCCAGCAAGTGTCCAGTAAAGAAGGCGGCATTACGCTTGAAGTTGAGAGGTGTTTCGGGGTGCTTGTTAGTCCTGGACGAAATGTTAAGCACAGTGATATGCGACTACTCGAGATGGTAAAGAGGGATTCACACCAGCAAGTTAATTTTATGTCTATAATCAGTTCAGATGTTCGCAATATTACAACAATAATGTTTCTTTATAATAATGTATATATGTAGATAATTCACATATGTAATATAAATAAATATTTAATAAATTTACATAGAGTTGGCCAATAACGTTAATTTTTTTATATGTTTAATACAACGAGCAGTGTCAAATTGTTGAATTATATCTTTTAAATTTACATACTTACCCACACAGCACATGATATTGTACGAATATTCTATATTCATTCTGTGAATGTACGTACTGTACGTAATATACTGAGAACATCTCTATAATATCTTGTGTAGTATATTATTTTTCGTATATTCTCAGGATATTATCAGAACATCTTGTGTAGTATATTATTTTTCGTATATTCTCGTATATTCTCAGAATGTACTTTTAATATCTCTTATAGTATATTATTTTTCGTATATTCTCATAATATACTATTGAATTACGCGCATTTTTACTTATGAGCGGATATGTATGCCATTTTGGATACGTAATTTCCGCTATTGCCGTCATTTGTCTTTTCCTTGTTCTTCTTCACTGACCACGTGCAAGTGCTATGTGCAATCTGGTGCAATTATATTACGATTGTGATTAATCGCAGGTAATCCTTTTTATTTTCAAATAAATTAAATGTAAAAAGGGTATTTTATAAAAGCTATTCAATGATTTATTAATACTTCATAATTATAAACACACAAATTAACCTCATTAATGCAAATTATAACCTCACAATCGAATATTATAATGTATCAAAAATATGTATTTTTATGTGAAATTCTTATTATTATGTTACAGCATTTGCACAAAAAAGGACGTCATTATCAATTGTCGTTTATTATATCAATTATCATTTTGTGATCTCTGCAGAATCTTTCTAAAGAAAAAGTGTTCTCCGCATACACATATATACATATGTAGATAGATGAGATGTAAATGTGAAAAATAAAAGTGAAACTCTGGATTCAAAAATCAAGTGAGTTTTATAACATATTTTAATTATATAGTGTGTACGATTAAGTAAGCTAATTGTTACTGCAATTAACTTTTAAAACGATCTTAAAAGACTAATGTATGCCAATACTCTATATTTGTATATTACACATTGATAATGAATGAAAGATATTGCATACATATAAAATAATATGTTAACTAGGCTTTTAAAACCGTTTTAAAAGTTAATTGCAGTAACAACTAATATATATTAATATATGTATTCTTATATGAAGTTCTCATTATATGTTACAGCGTTATTTGCACAAAAAAAGGACGTCATTATCAATTGTCGTTTATTATATCAATTATCACTTTGTGATCTCTGCAGAATCTTTCTAAAGAAAAAGTATCTCCGCATATACACATATATATATATAGAGATGGGATATGTAAAAAATAAAAGTGAAACTTTGGATTCGCAAAAATCAAGTGAGTTTTATAACATATTTTAATTATATAGTGTGCGATTAAGTAAGAGCTAAGTTATTATACTGCAATTAATTTTTAAAATGATTTTAAAAGTTAATTTCAGTAACAACATATAGCATATAGCTTGTTAAATATGTTTTAGATATTATTAAATGTATTCTTATGTGAAATTATTATTATATGTTACAGCGTTTGCACAGAAAGAACATTATTATCAACTTCGTGATCTAATACTTTCTGTGAAATAAGAAAAATTATATACATATATATAATAATAAATAATAATAAGTAAAATGTTTATATAAAAAAATATAAAAGTGCAATTATACGTTCAAATAATATATGTGCAATTATAACATATATTTAAGAAATTTGAATAAAAAGATTTTGTGTGAACAAAATGTTAATATTTTACACCAAATTTTTATTTATAGTAAAATTTATAGTTAAATTTATAGTATAAATATAAATGGATTATATATATATATATGTACCGTAAACACTCGAAATCTGTTTTTCCGTATACTTAGTAGTCAAAATTTGCATATTTTTACTAGTAAGTATATGAAAAAACAAATATGGGGTGTTTACGGTAACATATATCATTTATATTTATATATAAAATATAGAAAATATAAGTTAATCTATAGGATGTCTTGAGTATATTATTAGTACATTATTAGTACATATATGTATATACCAATGTCATACTCAAGACATTCTATAGATATACTTATTATATACTAAAAGATATTTTCAGTATGTACTGAGAAGCAGGAAAAATCGGACATAGTAGCATTCTTAGTACATACTCAGTATATCGCAGTATGTATTTCGAATGTTCCTAGACCATACGCAATATACTTTTGTGATATTCTCAGAACATTCTCGGAATTTACATGTGCTGTGTGGGTATATATACTTACTCCAACAATTTTTTATGTCAAATAAGGTATTAATTTATGTAAAAAGTATTTAGTTTTAAACAAATGTGTTAATGGCACTATTGAAATAGATATTTATTTGAAATTAATAGCTTTTTTTTACAGTAGATTATTAAAATATAAAAAATAAAATAAAAATATATATTTATAAAATAAAAAAGTAATAAAATTTTAAAAAATATAAAATTTTTTATAATAATCTTTATCTTTCATCATTTATATTTACTTTCATAATTCAATTATTATTAAATTTAATATTTTATTTGCAATTTGTAATTTATTTCTACTTCATGTTATCGATGGAGGTTTTAAAAATATAATATATTAATTTTTGAATCATACCACACACACACACACACACACACACACAACATATATTTATGACATATAAATATTGAACACATAATGTAGATTTTTATTAGAATAAACTACATAATTACATAAATACGCAATGTAAATGAAACATGAATGAAAAAAATTAATTAAATAAATATATTAATTTATATGTAAAAACTTCATTATTTAATGTTCCTTTCATCGTCTCATTATCCACAGTGGTACTTTTACGCTTTATTAATCATCTTCTCGATATCTTTCTTGTTTTCCTAAAATGATAAATTTTTAGTTTTTATATTTTAATTTTTGTATTAAAATTCTTTTGGATTAATAAATAATATATAGATATACTTGGGAAAACTTTTTTGAAATATATTATTTAAAATAAATTTAATAAAAAAATAATTTCTTTACATTGACTGTAAAAAACTTACTTTATAAATAAGCTAATCTTATTAATAAATTACAAATTCAAAAGGAGGCTATATGGAGCCACGCGTAGGGTGTAGGTACGCAAATATTAAAAACAAACTTGTTGGAAAAACAAATTTATTGAATCTAAACGTTTCGGTCCTTTCTTTGGACCTTCTTCAGTAAATTTAATACAATAAATAATAATGGGGAATCTACATACTACCGCACGTAGCGCAAAAGCCATGAGCCCCCCCTATCGATATCCCATTAGATAGACAAAGTGACATAATATGTCATGAGGTCCTCAAAAGTGGACTCTAATGAAGAGTATAGTGAGGAATTTCCGAAAAGGGGCTCACTCTTACTCACACACTCATCCATCGCACGTTCACACGACCGTACGCGGACGCGCCCGACGCACGAGTGAAGAAGATATTCGTTCTGATGCTCTTTATAAGGCGCCCTACCACGGCTCATAGCCTGTTATCGAAGTCAATGTCAAACAATGTGTGGAATTTATTTCTCCTTCTCTCTCTCTCCCTCTCCCTCTCCACTCTCTCTCTCTCTCCCTCTCTCTCCCTTTCCCCCCTCCGTCTCTCTCCCTCTATCACTGTCCCCCCTTCCTCTCGCTTCCCCCCCCTTTCTCTATCTCCCTCTCTCAAACATACGATGTATGGAGATTAATGTTACAAATGATTTATGGCTCTCTAAAGGAATTCGATAACAACTAAACGAAGACCGTCTTTCAAGAAATTTGAGGCATATTTGTCACAACAGATATGTATGCTTGACTTAGACACTCTGTGTCTTCTTGTCGGTTTAGGCCATTTATCTGGCGCCTGATAAACAGCATCTCTGAAACAAGTCTCTTCCTTAGAAACGGTTCCTCATCCAAGATCTCAACGTTATCCCAATCAAATTCGTGGTTATTCAGCCTGTGATCCGTGATCACGGATTTTTGCGCGGTGTTTCTTTTTATGTGATTTCTGTGCTCCCTAATGCGTGTTCTCAACTGCCTGCTGGTCTGACCGACATAAGAGGCATTACAATTTTGACATGAAATTTTGTATACAACGTTATTATGCCAATCTTTCTGCAGTGTGTCTTTATGCACGCGGATAAACGAGCGTAACTTATTCAAACCTGTGTAGGACATTTTTACATCTAGATCACGGACCACATGGCTAAACCGCTCGGACCATTTGGGTATGTATGGGACATTAAAATATGCAACGCGAGCCGAATTAGTATCAGGTGTTCTGTTAGCGTCACCTGAATTATTATTTTTATTTCTCGCAAACAAAGTCCTAAGCCTTTCGTGAAATGTTTCAAAAATCAGTTGTAATGGATACCCATTATCACGTAACACCCCAATGACCAATTCGAGGTTCTTTTGGTGATATCTTGGATGTGATAACCAGAAAGCCCTATCTATTAGGCCAAATATTGTGCCTCTCTTGTGGCAGAGAGGGTGACAGGAGTAATAATTCAGATATTCCCGAAAATGTTGGTTTATGACATCAATCGAATTCAACGTATCCCCAGTTTAGAATGAATGTAACATCCAAAAAATCGAGTCTATTGCCCCCCTTTTCCAAAGTAAACTGTAATCTGTTATGACACGCGTTAAACTGTCTTAGTATCTCCCGGCTCGTCCCGGGAGGGACGGCCAACGCGATATCATCAACATAGCGTACGTAGATCGGGAGTTCAAAAGGAAGGTCTCCTATCACCCTGCTCTCCAAATCGCGCATGGTTAAATCGGCTACTATGGGAGACAGCGGAGAACTCATGGGCGCTCCGAAGGTTTGTTGATAGATTATGCCATCAAAGGTGAAAAAAGTTGAGTGAAGAACAAGCCGGACTGCCCCCAAAAATTCCACGCGCGGTATCGTACAGTTATTTTCTATGAAATTCCACCTCGCGGCTATGCCGTCGACTGCCAAATCCAATGGGACGTTAGTGAATAGAGAGACCACATCCAGTGAAATAAGTTCACAATTGTCACCAACGTAAGTTCCATCGAGTTTGTTGACCAGTCGAAAGCTATTCTCCACATGACTGTCCGCCGCCGGGACCGACTTGTATATGATTTTGAAACGTCGCAAGACGGTGCAGCGGCGTGTTCAGTGAGGAGACGATGATTCGCAGGGGGCAGCCCGACTTGTGATTCTTAGGGAGCCCATAGGCTCTCGGCAGTACTCCCTCCGAACAATTCAACGACCTGTATGTCGTATCGGATATATAATCTAAGTTTTTCCACCTTGTAAGCAATTCATGCAAACTGTTGATAATTCTTCTGGTGGGATCCTTCTTTACTCTAATGTAAGTATTTGTATCACCAAGGAGGACCTTCATCTTGTCCAAATAAGATGTCTTTTCTAAAGCGACTATTATATTGCCCTTATCGGCTCGCGTAAAAATGATATTAGGATTATCGCGTATAAACGTTCTCGCTGCTAGGGACGCGTCCGAGAGCTCCTTATCAAACAAAGATTCTTCAGGGTTTCTCGATGGAACTTACGTTGGTGACAATTGTGAATTTATTTCACTGGATGTGGTCTCTCTATTCACTAACGTCCCATTGAGTACTCTGCGTTGATACCACTGCTTCAGTACTCTGCGTTGATACCACTGCT
>NW_028141167.1:16165220-16254020 GCF_030444845.1 Prenolepis imparis
AGAAATCCCATAAAACAGCTCACTAACAAACTCAATTCTCTATTAAAATCCTGGCGCGATAACGGATTAATCGACGAACGCACTTATAGACAATTAAATACTACTAACGGCAATTTACCGCGATGTTATGGACTGCCAAAAATCCATAAAGAGGGTTTCCCATTACGTGTTATTGTTTCAGCGATTGGAAGTCCTATCTATAATGTCGCGAAATATATTCATAACATTTTACATAAATCAAATTTACAAGCTACCTCACATATTAAAGACGGATGGTCCTTTGCCACTAAAATTAAAGATAAAAATATAACAAACGACGAAATACTTTTGTCATTGGATGTCACGGCTCTCTATACTAATATTCCTAAAGAATTGGCTTTAAACGCCATTGAGAAACGTTGGAATAAAATTTCTCCTAACACAGATTTTAGTCTTACACAATTTTCCTATGCTGTCGAGTTCATTTTAAACTCAACAAGTTTCGCATTCAATGGAAGTTTCTACGAACAGATTTTTGGCAGTCCAATGGGTTCCCCCCTTTCGCCTATTCTGGCGGATTTAGTAATGGACGATCTCGAGACCTTTTGCTTGTCAAAACTAAGTTTTAACATTCAAACTTATTTTAGGTACGTGGATGACATTTTCACGATCGTTCCAAAAAATAATGTCCAGGAAATCTTGAAGGTCTTTAATGATTATCATGTGCGGTTAGGGTTTACATATGAATTAGAATCTAATGGTTGTCTGAATTTTCTTAACACAACGGTTATTAGATCGAACGGAGGTTTGGTTACTAATTGGTACCGAAAGCCTACTAGCTCAGATAGATACATAAATTTCTACTCAAATCATCCTCTCAAGTATAAAACGAATACGATCTTTAATTTAGTCGATCATGCAATTTTACTAGCAGATAAAAAATTTCACCATAATAATATTGAAATTGTTAAACGAATATTGACAAACAATTGCTTTCCCGAACAATTCATAAATCGGTTTGTTCACAAAAGACTGCATACCTTGGAAAATCGCGTAACAAATAACGTTAGTAACAATCAGGAGAAAAGAGAAATTACTAATACTATATCGCTCCCTTTCGTAAAAGGCCTAAATAATATCTATCAAAATTTCAAAACGATCGGTCTTAACATTGTGCATTACATTCCTAAGAAATTAAACCATGTAATAAAACTTGGGAAGGATATCCTATCTTTACAGGAAAAAACGGGAATAGTCTATAAAATAAACTGTAAGGATTGCAGCGCCTCATACATAGGACAGACAAAAAGGCAATTATGCACGCGAATCAAAGAACATTCAAATAATATAAAACTTCACAACAGTAATCTTTCAGTGGTTAGTAAGCATAGGATTGATTTTAACCATGATTTCGATTGGTCTACCCCAAACATTTTACATAACGAAAAACATATAAGAAAAAGAGAGATAGCTGAGATGTTTTATATAAAGAAAAATAACAACACAATAAATTCACATAAGGACATTGAGAATCTTAATAATATCTATGACAAAATAATAAAGGTCGTTTAGTCGGCAATAAACTGTCTGTCTAGCATGACGCGTATCAATTTTGACATAAGTGTATAACTTTAAGAAACTATGTAAGTGTAAATTAACTATCTCATTTGTTAATCCCTCATTAATGATATAAAATCTTGCTGTACAGATCACTTGATAAGATGAAGGAGATTCCTCAGAAGAAAATATTCCAAATGATGCAATAGGGAAGAGAAGTGCAGGTCATCCCAGAATTATCAAAACAGGATCTAGAGGTCGACCAAAGAAGGAATACCATACACTAATGACTGCAGTTTATGAATCTAGTATGTTTGCAGAGATCCCTGTAAAAGAAGCTGTCTCTGGACCTGCGATGAATGAATGGTATATTGCTATGGCAGTAGAATTAAAGTCTATTCTTAAGAATAATGTATGAAAATTAGTTGATCGACCAAATGATAAAAATGTCATTGGTAGTCATGATTTTGACAAACAAATATCAGCCTGATGGATGTTTACAAAAACGAAAAGTACGAATAGTAGCTCGAGGATTCAATCAAAGACCAGGATTGGATTTTAATGAAACTTTTGCTCCCGTTGCTAGATTGAGTTCAATTCGCATATTAATTGCCATCGCAGCACATTACAAGATGCATGTTCATCACTGTGTTATTACAACGGCTTATTTAAACAGTCCCATCAAGGAAGAAGTTTATATGGAAATCCCGGAACAACTTGAAGAAATTCTGGAGAAGATAATAAGCATTGAAAGCAGTAAGAGCGATATTAAAATAAAAGCTGTCAAAATGCTCAAGGAATTAAAGGATGGAAATAAAGTGTGTAAATTACAAAGAGCCTTATGGTCTGAAACAGGCCAGCCGTGAGTGGCATACAAAAATAGATGCAGAGTTAAGAAAATTTGATACAACAGTATCTAGCGCTGATCCATGTATATATTATAAAGGTCAAGGAAAAGCTATCTTTATAATAGCGATATATGTTGATGACATAATAATAGTATCAATGGATCTGAATGAAATACAAAAGTTCAAGAATCATCTAACTCAAATGTTTGAAGTCAAGGATTTAGATGAAATTAAATACTGCCTCGGTATCGAATTTTCAAGAGAACATGGTAGTATTCAAATGAGTCAAAAAGGTTATATTAAAAATCTAATTGAGAGATTTAACATGATTGATGCTAAGCCTATTAAAACTCCAATGGAAGCAAATCAAAAATTAATGCAACCGGATGAGCATCAAGGAAATAAGGACAACATCCCGTATAGAGAGTTAATTGATGTCTGATGTATTTGGCTGTAACTACCCGTCCAGATATTGCTTACACAATAAGTTTTCTAAGTCAATTTAATACTAAATATGGAATAGAACATTGGACAGCGGCAAAGCGTGTCCTACGCTACCTAAAAGGGAGTATAAATGTGTCTCTTGTATACAAATCAAGTCAAGAAAATATTAAAGGCTATGTAGATGCGGATTGGGGTAGTTGTATAAATGATAGGCATTCGTATACTGGTTTTGTTTTCTTTTTTAGTCAGGCTCCTATCACATGGGAATCTAGAAAGCAAAGAACAGTTGCTTTATCCTCAGCAGAAGCTGAATATATGGCAATAACAGAGGCAACTAAAGAGGCAATATATTTAAAGAGATTCTTTGTCGAGCTTGGATTAGAGGAATTCACGGATATAATATTATTCAATGATAGTGCAAGTGCTCAAAAACTTGCAAGGAATCCGATATTTCACGGAAGAACAAAGCACATTGATATCAAACATCATTTTATAAGAGGAGCGTTAAAGGATAATTTAATAATTTTAGAATATTTAAGTACACAAGATATGATAGCGGATATTTTTACAAAGGCCTTGCCTGCAAACAAGCATCTGAAATGTATCGAGTCTTTAGTCATAGCTACATAAAGTTTTATTTTTTTTAAGGGGGAGTGTTGGATATATATTAAATAATGATGTAAAAAAAAAGGAAGGTTAATTTAATTTTTGTCACAGTTAGCATCTTTAGTTTTTCGTTACATAGTGATTTTTTTAGTTCTTAGATCGCGGCGCTATATATCGTCTTCTCTACTCTCGCACACCTTTTTTTTGTACTCGCGTCTCTCATTAAGAGAAGTTGTACCGTTAAGAAGCAGACACTACTGTTCTTATATATATAAAGTATTTCACAGTAATAAAGTAATGTTCAGTTGTGCATTCACATTGTCTAAACGTTTATTATCATAAAGAAAGTATCAATCTGTCCTAGAGAGAAACAAAAGTCAATTTCTCTGAGCCCCGTGTAATAACATATTATTTATTGATACATAAATTAAAATTGATTTTAATTTGGAAATTGAAATTGGTTTTCTCTTAAATTAAAGTTGGCTCTAATTTAAACTAAAATTGACTTTGGCTTGATGTTGAATTGAAATTGACTTTGATTTAGATTATTTAATTATTCTATTAAACTAATAATTAATTATGCCTCGAAGAAAAGTAGTTCGAACTGCTGAAGAAGAAGAAGAATTCCAGTGTAATAAACGAGAAAGAAAAGCAAAATCTCAGATGGAAAGACGGAAAATGAAACAAATGATAACTAAAAAAGATTGTCAATCTTTATCAAATAGCAGTGAGATTTGTTCAAATATAGCGCAAACTTTAATAAGCTTCTCGAAAAATATAGTAATAGATCATGTTGTTTCACAATCGGTTAATTCATCTATGAAAGTACTATGTCTAACGAATAATGTTAATGTTAACGATGATACTGATATAATTAGAAATACTCACAATTCAACTACAGAAACTTTATTAAATAACAATATTACTTTCTCTATACCTAGCACATCAAATAATACACACAATATAATTGATAAAAGTAAAGCTGCAAATTGTAATGAAAAAACTCGAGCTTTAAAAAAAGGATTTGTAGATATTAATACATCTTATACTACTCAACTACAAAATATCATAGAGTATTACATAGGAGAAATGAATATATGTTGTGAACATTGTGGTGCAAAACATTTTAATTCTGAAAAAGTAGCTAATAAGGGTAATTCATTTAACGATTGTTGCAGCCATGGTTCTGTTATGTTAGATTCTTTACCACAACCTCCGTATGAACTTTATGAATTATTTATTGGAAATCATCAAAAATCAAGTCATTTTTATAATCATATTCGTAGTTACAATAATACATTTTTATTCGCTTTATTTAATGCAAACTTAGCAGATTTTAGTGCGCAAAGACGTGGACCTTATTGTTTTAAAATTCAAGGACAAATTTATTATCAAATTAATACTGCGTTATATCCCTCATCTAACGAAATGCCAAGTTATGGTCAACTTTTTATCGTGGATAATAATGAAGCAACAGAATGTCGATTACATCGAAATTCGAATCTTGATAAAGAAATTTTACATTTAATAGATAATATAATGCGTACGAATAATGTTTTTGCACAATCTTACCGAATGATGCATGAAGAAATTGAAATGCAACAGCAAATAACTGAAAATAATAGTATACGTGAATTACAATTGGGATTTTTGACAAAAAAAGGCATTGATCGTGGCCGATACAATGTGCAAAGAGTAAATGAAGTTGCAGCTGTTTTTTCTACTACAGCAGATGGTGAAATTCCGGAAACTTATGTAACAATATATAATAAAAATAATAAAACATTACAACAAGTCAGTACAATGAATCCAAATGTAGAACCATGGATTTATCCATTATTCTATCCATATGGTAATCAAGGATGGCATGATAATTTACAACGTAAGAATTGTAATAAACGAGTAAGTAGAGCTGCATATGTAAAATATCACATAGCTATACGTGATAATTTTAATATTTTTATTATGGGAAGACGATTATTTCAACAATGGCTTGTAGATAGTTATATAAAAATTGAAAAAGATCGAATTAATTATTGTAAACAGAATCAAAAACAATTACGAGCTGAGACTTATCAAGGATTAATTGATTATTTAGCAAACACCGCCAATAATAACAATGCTCATATTGGAAAAATGATTATACTTCCATTTGTGAGTTCACCGCGTAATATGTTGCAACATTATCAAGATCCAATGGCTATTGTTCGGAAATATGGAAAACCAGATATCTTTATTACTATGACTTGTAATCCAAATTGGCGCGAAATTAAAGAAAATTTACTTCCAAATCAACAACCTGCAGATAGGCCAGATATATGTGCTCGGGTATTTAATATAAAAAAGGATTATTTAATCGATATTATTGTTAGACAAAAATTTTTTGGTGAAGTTTTAGCATACGTTTACGTAATAGAATTTCAAAAACGTGGATTACCACATATACATTTATTGATTACATTAAAACAGAATTGTAAGATATCAAATTCTGAAATAGTTGATAAATTTATTTCTGCAGAAATTCCTGATCCTAATGAAAATGAAAGTTTACATAATGTTGTAATGAAACATATGATTCATGGACCATGTGGAAATTGGTGTTTGATAAATGATAAATGTTCGAAACATTTTCCAAAACCATTTCGACCTGAGACGACTATGGATGAAGATGGTTACCCGCACTATCATCGAAGGAATAAAGGATTGCTGTACGAAAGACCTGGACGATACGTTGTTGATAATCGCTATGTTGTTCCATTTAATCCAACGCTTTTACTTTTATTCAATAGCCATATTAATGTTGAAATAGTTTCGAGTATACGGTCTGTAAAATATTTGTATAAATATATTTATAAAGGTCATGATGCAGCATCTATAGTTATTGGAGAAAATATAGATAAAACTATAAATCATGATGAAATTCAAGATTTTATTGAAGCTCGGTATGTCGGGCCTGTGGAAGCATGTTGGCGCATTTTAAGTAAACCTTTGCAAGAAAAAAGTCACGCTATATTTCGTTTATAGGTTCATTTACCAAATGAACATAATGTAATAATTGATGATAATATTAATAATGATGCGATAAGATCTGCTATAGAAGGAGTAACAATGTTGTTAGATTATTTTGAATTAAATGTTCGAGATGAAGAAGCAAAACAATATTTATACAGTGATATTCCATGTCATTATGTAGTTAAAAACATTAAAATTAATGGCAGAATTATTAATCGTTGGGAGAAACGTCAAAGATACTTTAATTGTATTGGTCATATGTATTCTGTCAGCCCGTCTCAGATAGAATTGTTTCATTTACGTATACTTTTATTACATGTTAAAGGAGCTACAAGTTTTCAAGAATTAAGAACAGTTAACGAAATACATCAAACTTTCACTCCGCATGTTTAGCATTAGGACTCATAGAAGATGATGAGGAATGGTATCGTGCAATGAATGAAGCAAAAATTTGGATGATGCCAAGACGACTTCGTAATTTATTTGTACGAATTTTGATTCATTGCCAACCAGTTCATCCAAAAAAGTTATGGGACAAGTTTAAAATAGATATGTCGGAAGATTATGCAAGACGATTTGGACCTATAATAGGAATAAAGAAAGTTTATAATTATATTACTAATGTGCTTCAAATGGAAGGTTCGAATATTGCTAATTTTCCTGAATTAGAACAAGAAATTATTGAACAAGAAATAAATAATGAAGAACAAATTGAGGAAGATACATCGATAGGTATGCAACAATATGAACAATTAAATATAGAGCAAAAAGAAATTGTTGATACTATTTTAGAAGCAACAATAACAAATAACAATAACAATAATTATTTTTATATCGATGGTTCAGGTGGTTCTGGTAAAACTTTCATTTATACAACCTTATATTACTTACTTAAAAATAGAGAAAAAATAGTTAGTACGATGGCATTTACCGGTATTGCTGCAACATTACTTCCAAATGGAAGAACAATACACAAAGTTTTTGGGTTACCTGTTCCTCTTTTTGCTGATTCTACATCAAATATTAAAATTCAATAAGAATTATTATTAAGGCTCTTCCGTATTAAAATACAAATATATAAGTGATAGGCCTTAAGAGCCGAACGCGGATGTTGATGCGTATTCTAACGAAATTTAATTTTTCGCTGGAATTAAATTAATTGTGCACAGGGCACGAATTTTTACTACTTGGTATACTGCCAAGTCTTTTCTTGTATGGAATAATCTCATACTTGAGATTTTTATTCCATACATCCCCTCTAACCCCCCTAAAGAATTGGATGCGAGAGAAAAATATAGATCCGAAAGTCGCTGAATCGGGAATCGAACCCGAGACCTTTCGCTTGCCGGGCGACTGCTCTTCCAACTGAAATTCAATCTAAAGAGACTGAAAAGTTAAAACTTGTAGATGTTTTTATTATAGACGAAGCTCCTATGGCACCTCGTTATGTATTAGAAATAATGGATCGAACATTACGTGATATAATGCAAAATGATTTATATTTTGGTGGTAAAATTGTTCTTCTTGGTGGAGATTTTAGACAATTATTACCTGTAAAAGAAAAAGCTTGTGAAATTATAAATTTATCGATAAAATTTAGTATTTTATGGAAACAATTTAAAATATTTTCATTGACACAAAATATGAGAACTTTACCACAGGAAAAAGAATTTACACAATTTTTATTAAATTTAGGTAATGGTTCTTTAAATGACCATTCAGATAATATTCATATTCCAGAAAAATGTATAGCAAACGCAAATTTGGATATGGTTAAAGATATGTACGGAGATATTGTTACGTCCTCGGGACGGCTTTTGCGGTTATCGCAAAAATGTCACACTCACTCTCGCACTCACTCGCGCGCGAAATGAATCCACTCTCGTAATTAATATGAGTTTCCATCTCACCATCTTCCACGAGCTTTATACTACATAACCTCTTTAATAAGTAAACTTGATTCGTGAGTGATGCCTTTTGATGATAATCTTTTAGCGTTAACCATGCTTCTCGAGCTGATCTAACATCCTTTACGCATCCGTGTCGCAATTGATCGTCTTCAACCAACAAACCAATCGTGGCCCTTGCTTGCCTGTCTACTTTTAACCATTTTTCATCAGGATTTGCAGGCCTAGCCTCACTTACCGCATGCCACAGTTCGTCTCGTATCAATAACAGTTCTACTTTATGCTTCCAAATTTGATAATTCCTGTTATTTAACTTTGTAATTGAAAAACGAGTATCGGCCATTTTTATAGAATACCTGGGCCCATAACCTGTTATTACACGGGGCTCAGAGAAATTGATTTTTGTTTCTCTCTAGGACAGATTGATACTTTCTTTATGATAATAAACGTTTAGACAATGTGAATGCACAACTGAACATTACTTTATTACTGTAAAATACTTTATATATATAAGAACAGTAGTGTCTGCTTCTTAACGGTACTTCTCTTAATGAGAGACGCGAGTACAAAAAAAAAAGTGTGCGAGAGTAGAGAAGACGATATATAGCGCCGCGATCTAAGAACTAAAAAAATCACTATGTAACGAAAAACTAAGGATGCTAACTGTGACAAAAATTAAATTAACCTTCCTTTTTTTTTTTACATTATTATTTAATGTATATCCAACATAATAATTAAATAATAATAATTATTATAATAATACTTTATCAATTTTTATTTATTTCAGTTTAAAATTAATTAAATTAGTTTAATTAATTTAATTTAATATTAATTTGAAAATAAAAAAAAAATTTTAACCTTATAATTTTAATAAAAATTATTTTTAATTCAACAATTTAAAGTAAAATTAATTTTAATCCAACACTTCAAATCAAGTAATTTCGAAAGTAATTTCAATCAAATTAAAATTAATTTTAATTTACAATTAAAGTTAAAGTTTATTTTTTGATCAAATTAATTCAAATTAAAACATAATTTTAATTAATTAATTTGAATCGAAACTAACTTCAAATTAATAATTTAATTAAAATTAATTTTAATTTAATAATCTAATAATAAATTAAAATTAATCTTAATTGAAGTAAAAATTACTTTATTCTACATATAAGTAAAAACGATTTAAATAAAAGCTAATTTTAATTTAATAATTTAAATCACAATTAATTTGAATCAAGTCAAAACTAATATTAATTTAAGTCAAATTTTAATCTAATAAAAATCCAAATTACAATCAATTTCAATTTAACAATCCAAATCATAATCAATTTCAATTTAAGTCAAACTTTAATCCAACAATCCAAGCCTCACAATCAATTTTAATCCACTAATCCAAATCACAATTAATTTTAACTCAATCAAATTTGAAGCTAATAATTCAAATCATCAATTTCAGTCCAACAATCCAAGTAACAACCAATTTCAATTCACAAGTCAAATTTCAATTCAATAATAATTTCAAATCCATAACTACTTACAACCAATTTAAATTCAAGTTTATTTTCAATCTAATAATCCAAATCACAATTAATTTCAGTCCAATAATCTAAGTCACAACCAATTCAAGTAATGTCAAATCCATTCAATTTTATATCCACGGCTCATAGCCTGTTATCGAAGTCAATGTCAAACAATGTGTGGAATTTATTTCTCCTTCTCTCTCTCTCTCCCTCTCCCCCTCCCTCTCCCTCACCACTCTCTCCCTCTCCCCCCTCTTCCCCACCCCCTCCGTCCCTCTCCCTCTATCCCTGTCCCCCCTTTTCTCTCGCTTCCCCCCCTTTCTCTATCTCCCTCTCTCAAACATACGATGTATGGAGATTAATGTTACAAATGATTTATGGCTCTCTAAAGGAATTCGATAACAACTAAACGAAGACTGTCTTTCAAGAAATTTGAGGCATATTTGTCACAACAGATATACAGGGTGATTCGAAACAACCGTTTGTCCTTAAAATGTCGTATTCCTGAATGAATTCTGAGACGATTTTTCATTTGCCAAAATTTTATCCGAAGCTTAGTTTTTAAGTTATAAAAGGAAATAGTTAGCGAATTACGGCACGGGTACGGCCGGTAGGCAGGAGCGGCGCAACTCATCCGACGCGGGCGATTACGCGAGGCGCTCGTTGCGATCAGCTGTTATCTACACGCGATGTGTGTGTGTGTGTGTGTGTGTGTGTGTGTGTGTGTGTGTGTGTGTGTGTGTGTGTGTGTGTGTGTGTGTGTGTGCGTGTGTACATACACCCTCTTTCTCTCTCTCTCTTACTTATTCTTACCTTATAGAGATGTCTTCTGATGAATAATTGTACGACTGGAATGGATCACAACGTTGACGTTGACACAGACGTTGACACACCGTGACACACCGAATAATAAACGATTCTTTTTTTATAAATTGTATTATCGACACTTTGATGAATACACTCACGCAATCAGAGAGAATTTTCTCTTAGAATTTACCCTGAGAATCATGATAATCATGGGACAATATGGTATGGAAAGAATTTTTTCAAAATTTCTCTGATTAATATTTATCACATTAAAAATAATAATATCTATCTCAATAAAATATAAAATATGTTTGATTAATTTTACTATGCAGTTTAGTAAAATGAATCAAACATATTTTATATTTTATTATGATAGATATTATTATTTTTAATGTGATAAATATTAATCAGAGAAATTTTCATAAAATTTTTTCCATACCATATTGTCTCACGATTACCATTATTTTTAGTGTAAATTCTAAAAGAAAATTCTCTCAGACTTGATCAAATATTATTTATTAATCGATCACAACACTCAATCATAATTCGCGGTTACTACCGATTAATTATTAAAAATTACTTTTAAAAAACGCGTTAAATGACCATTACTCGTCGCGGACAACAATACAGTCTACGACAACAGACTGCGACGACGCCGACGCGACGATAATAATCGCGCGGCGTTGCCGAACGTGATTGACGCGAGATCCGCGAGACGCTACCGTGTCTTGTGATTAATCGAAGCCTTTGCATTATGAATGCGCTAATTTAGAAAATGTATAATAAAGTTATTAAAAAAAAAAGTATTATAACGTATTATAATACGTTATAATACTTTTTTTTTAATAACTTAACATTATACGTTTTGCTTTTTCTTTTCTCAGCGAGACGTGAGAAAAATAATTATTTTATGTTTTTTTATTGTTTTGCGAACAAGATGTTCCACGTATAAATATGTTGGTCGCTCTGAAAAGAGCGGATTGGTTTTGGTCGCTCTGAAAAGAGCGGATTGACTTTGGTCGCTCTGAAAAGAGCGGATTAATTTATAATTTTAAAAAATTTATAATAGGTGCTCAAAATGAGCACCATCCATCCTTATGCAAGCTCTCATGCGTTTGAGTAAATTTAATTGGACGTTCTCCATTACTTCCTCTTCGATATTCCAAATTGTATATCGCAATCTGGTTTCCAAGTCGTCGACGTCCTCGGGAAGCGTTTTGTAAATTGATTCTTTACAGTATCCCCATAAAAAGAAATCAAGAGGATTAAGATCCGGGGATCTTGCGGGCCAACGTATCGGGCCATACCGACCCATCCAACGTCCAGGAAACTGCTCGTTCAAGTAGTTTGTTACAATCCTGGCGTTGTGTGGTCCAGCACCGTCTTGTTGAAAGAACATTTTATTTCTTTCAAATAGTGGCACTTCTTCTAAAAAGTCTGGCAGATTTTCTCTCAAAAATTCCACGTACGTCTGGCCAGTTAAAATATCTGGTAGAATAACGGGCCCAAGTATTTGGGTACCCATTATTCCAGCCCAGATATTTATTTTCCAACGTACTTGGAAATTTTTGAGCCGCGTTACTCTGGGATTTTCTTCGCTCCAATAATGCATATTGTGCGAGTTAAAAATCCCTTCTTGTGTGAATAATGATTCATCACTGAATATCACACGGGAAGAAAATCTGGGATCTCGATCCACTTTTCTCAGAAAATTTTCGCAAAATGTTCGTCTTGCCTGATAATCTTCTGCTCGTAAATGTTGCACGCGTGTATAATGAAATGCGTGCAACTTTTCTTCTTTAAGCGTTCTTTGTACTGTTGAGTACGATACGTTGTGTTCTCCAGCAACCACCCGAATACTTGTTTCCGGATTTTGCTCGAAAGCACGTACAATTTGCTCCGTGTTTCGCAAATTTCTTGCATCACGATTTCTTCCTGTTTCGTGTTTATTCGGAAGGACATTGCCAGTCTCGTATAGTCTCTGAGCTGCTCGTAGTATGACAGGAGCTGACGGATGTCTTGCTCGATTTGGATATAATTCGGCGTATCGTCTTGCAGCTACGTGATACTGCCCGTGACACTCGCCAAGTGCCATTAGCATATCGTAGTATTCTTCGTTTGTGTACGCTGCCATATCGTCCTCTTAACGCTTGTAATAATCGAAGGATTATTGATTGCATTATCAATCTTCATTTTATTTATACAATCCGCGGGGTGTCGCGATTTCCCCCTCCACGCCTTCCGCGTCGAATAGCGGCACGCGACACCCGCGACAGCGGCCTCCCGCGAATCGTATAAATATAAGATGCAGATCGATAATGCAATCAATCATCCATCTGCTCCCGTCATACGAAGAACTCAGAGACAAAACGAGACTGGCAGTGTCCTTCCAACCAAACAAGAAAAAAAGTTGCACGCATTTCATTACACACGCGTGCAACATTTACGACCAGAAGATTATCATGCAAGACGAACGTTTTGCGAAAATTTTCTGAGAAAAGTAGATCGTTTCCCGAAGACGCTTCCCGAGGACGTCGACGACTTGGAAATCAGATTGCGATATGCAATTTGGAATATCGAAGAGGAAGTAATGGAGAACGTCCAATTAAATTTACTCAAACGCATGAGAGCTTGCATAAGGATGGATGGTGCTCATTTTGAGCACCTATTATAAATTTTTTAAAGATATAAATTAATCCGCTCTTTTCAGAGCGACCAAAACCAATCCGCTCTTTTCAGAGCGATCAACATATTTATACGTGGAACATCTTGTTCGCAAAACAATAAAAAAACATAAAATAATTATTTTTCTCACGTCTCGCTGAGAAAAGAAAAAGCAAAACGTATAATGTTAAGTTATTTAAAAAAAAAAGTATTATAACGTATTATAATACGTTATAATACTTTTTTTTTTAATAACTTTGTTATACATTTTCTAAATTAGCGCATTCATAATACAAAGGCTTCGATTAATCACAAGACACGGTAGCGTCTCGCGGATCTCGCGTCAATCACGTTCGGCAACGCCGCGCGATTATTATCGTCGCGTCGGCGTCGCCGCAGTCTGTTGTCGTAGACTGTATTGTTGTCCGCGACGAGTAATGTACATTTAACGCGTTTTTTAAAAGTAATTTTTAATAATTAATCGGTAGTAACCGCGAATTGTGATTGAGTGTTGTGATAGATTAATAAATAATATTTGATCAAGTCTGAGAGAATTTTCTCTTAGAATTTACACTAAAAATAATGGTAATCGTGAGACAATATGGTATGGAAAAAATTTTATGAAAATTTCTCTGATTAATATTTATCACATTAAAAATAATAATATCTATCATAATAAAATATAAAATATGTTTGATTCATTTTACTAAACTGCATAGTAAAATTAATCAAACATATTTTATATTTTATTATGATAGATATTATTATTTTTAATGTGATAAATATTAATCGGAGAAATTTTGAAAAAATTCTTTCCATACCATATTGTCCCATGATTATCATGATTCTCAGGGTAAATTCTAAGAGAAAATTCTCTCTGATTGCGTGAGTGTATTCATCAAAGTGTCGATAATACAATTTATAAAAAAAGAATCGTTTATTATTCGGTGTGTCACGGTGTGTCAACGTCTGTGTCAACGTCAACGTTGTGATCCATTCCAGTCGTACAATTATTCATCAGAAGACATCTCTATAAGGTAAGAATAAGTAAGAGAGAGAGATAGAGAGAGAAAGAGGGTGTATGTACACACACACACACACACACACACATCGCGTGGAGATAACAGCTGATCGCAACGAGCGCTTCGCGTAATCGCCCGCGTCGGATGAGTTGCGCCGCTCCTGCCTACCGGCCGTACCCGTGCCGTAATTCGCTAAATTTTTCCTTTTATAATTTGAAAACTAAGCTTCGGATAAAATTTTGGCAAAGGAAAAATCGTCTCAGAATTCATTCAGGAATACGACATTTTAAGGACAAACGGTTGTTTCGAATCACCCTGTATACACATTTATATTCACTAAAATATTAGACAAACCGTTACACAGCACGATAGTCAAAAAACTACTTCGGAAACTCTCTGCTCTCTGCTCTCTGCTATTGCTTTATGCTTTGTCTACAAAGTCTGCATTATCACAGAGTGCATTGCCTCCGTACTTTATTATATATATATATATATATATATATAGCACAGCCAATGAGACTAAAGCAGCGATTCACAGTGACTTTTCATGAATAATTCAAATACAATAATAAAATTATATTTATATATTTATTACTTTTTACTCCGTATAAATATATATATGTATATAATTATAATCATAAAAAATAGAATAATTTTACATAAATCTTTATTTTACATCAATTTATTATAAACGATGAAATTATATAAAACATACATTTTAAAATGAAATCTATACTGTGAATGAAAAATTCAAATACAAAAAAAGTTTTGATAAAAATTATAAAATATAAATACGTGAATATGACGATAAAATGACGTTGTTAAAAAAACCGTCATTATTTGGTGATGAAAATGACGTCAAATTATGGTACTTTTTTTACACATGACGTCAATAGAGTGAAAATGACTAATTTTCGACGTCAAAATGACGAGGGTATGCTGGCTGGGTCCGATCTCCGAAGAAGTAGTGCCGAACTCGTACCGACGAAAAACCCCGCGAATATTCTCGGACTTTGCGCGAGATTCCCGGCACGATTTGCATCGCTTCCGAACATCCCGCATTCAATGCAACATTCTTGAATAGAATTGCAACAATTCGAATTGATAAAAATAGCAGATACACATTTTAAATTATAATTTGTCGTTAAAAAACCGATTTTTTAAAAATTGAGATAACTCAGAGAAAAATTATCGTATCGAGTTCCGCCAGAGCGCATTTTAAAGAGAAAAGTTTGAATTTTCACGTGCTTTTATCCCATTGAGCTACGTCAACTGATTTACGCCGTGCAATTCAGGAAAGTAGACCTTCTATTTATCAGTTTTGCAGGTTCTTACTCTGTCATTTGTCATTGCAAAACTGATTATTTTACGTAATCGGCACTAAAATTTTCTCAAATTACAGACTTCAAGATTCATTTTCGTTTTTTAAACACCTCGATATCATAATTATTAGCTGAGTTATAAATTCTTAAACTTTTACCATTTTTTACTACTTTTTAAGTGTACCGCTTTTTTTTGGCCGAATGTATATTGCATAGTTATGATTTTGTAACTAATTAATTAGTTACTACTCAACCTTAAAAAAATATGATCTTTTATTCCTTTCTAAAAAGAAAAATAGAAAATTCACTAAAACAGCTTCAGTATTGCCAGCATATAGCAACACAGAACCGTTGATATTCGTCTTTTGTTCTAAACAAACGCATCTCGACTACGCGGTGAACTGACTGCCCGGTTGCCGCCAAGCCCGACAGCTCCACGGATCGAGAGAGAGAGAGAGAGAGAGAGAGAGAGAGAGAGAGAGAGAGAGAGAGATTTTGATTGATTTATTGATTGATCTTTATTAGTTTTTTCAGCTATTTGTACACAAGGCCAGTTTACATTAATAATAACATACTCCTTTGACATTCTCTTAAACAACTCAATTCTTTCGCATCGCCTTATTTCAGTTTGTAAGGCATTATACATTTTCACTCCTTCATAAAACATACTCTTCTGCGCACTCGTAGTTCTATAAAATTGTATTACAATGTCCTCAGCCTGTCGTGTTTGTCTTTCATTCACATTTCCTACTATTTGTAACTTATTTCTTAATTGCTCGGGTAACATTTTCTTTAAAATCTTAAAAATAAATATATATACATTATAATATAGCCTCTGTCGTACGGACATAAACTGCAATGCTTGCAGCATATGTTCCACTTTGGTGCGTCTATCACATTGTAGTAGTGATACTAGGCGGGTTCTAACTCAGGGGCAATGAGGGGGGGGGGAAACCCAGGGCGCGGGGGAATGACGTCACGCGGGGAGGGGGAATGACGTCACGCGGGGAGGGGGAATGACGTCACGCGGGAGGCGTTCGCGATGTACCGTGATGTACCGCGAGGGGTCCGCGGGGAGGGGGAGCGTCCGCGATTTTGGTGCCAGGTCCGCGAGGGGACCGCGGGGAGGGGGAAGCGTCCGCGATGTTAGGGTCCGCGAGGGGTCCGCGCGGAGAGAGGAACGCGAAGGAGAGCGCGAGGCGAACGCGAGAGAGAGATGATGCACGCGAGCGAGATATCGCAAGAGCGAGAGAGATAGCGCGAGATTACGAGAGGTAGCGAGATGACGCGAAGGAGAGCGTGAGGCGCACGCGAGAGAGATGACGCAAGCGAGGCGTATATGCAAGAGCGAGAGAGATAGCGCGAGATGACGAGAGGTAGCGAGGCGCACGCGAGAGAAGTAACGCGGCGAAGGAGAACGCAAAGAGAGAGGCGCACGCGAGTTTTTTTTTTAATTAATATTTTTTTCTTTTAATATTTTTTTTTTAATTAATATTTTAGGATTAGGAAGGGGAGAGAGGAATTTTAAAATAAATACATTTATTTTTTAATATTTAAAATAATGTTTATTATATAACTATGTGTGTGTGTGCAATCATACAATTTTGTGTGTGTGTAAATTTAAAATATAAAATATACAATATATAAAATATAAAATATAAATTAATATAAAATGTAAAATATAAATAGGGGATGTGGGGCGGTGTTGAGCGATGGTGATGGTGATGATGAGGTGATGGTGGTTGAAGCAGCAAGCGGAGGCGACGGCTGGCGGGACTCCTGTACAACACAAAAAATATTAATAATCTTTAAAATTTTTTATTTATTATAAATTTAAAGAGATACTTACACAGATTACCAAGAAAACTCGTTTGCAATACAACCAGGATTGAGTTCTGTTACATAGAAATTTTGAACTCGCCATTCAAAAAAGTCGAGTGGAGAATGATACAAATTATGCATAAAGATGCAATCATACAGGTTTTTCGTGTGACGTTTTTTGAAACCTATTTCGCGCCCGTGTATTGTCTGCACGATTGAATTTACTGGAGTGTTTGTCGATAGTGCTGGAACATTGGTATCTACGCTTAAGTAACGTCTGCGTAGCAATCTTCTTATTTCTTCAAGTCGCGCGATTCGAGCGGCCCGTGACTGCAAATCTCCGATCAATAATTTTGGATTTATTTTTATTTCATAAAATTTCCAAAAAAATCTCCATGGTTGTGGGTATTGTCCTTTCAGCAAATCGATACATCCATCGCACTCCAACTCCCAGAACAGATAACTCACTTTATCACTTTCAGTCGGACGCACTGCAAAATTTTCTTTTTCCAACGCAGCAGCAATTTCTAACACATCTTTTTCCAGCGATGCAATGTATTCGTCCTGAGTTAGCATCTTCACATCACTCGCCATTTTCACAGCACTTTAAGTGTTTTAATTTTTAAACAGTTTAATGTGTTCAAATAGGACACACTGCACGATAATATTTGATTTAGGGAGCATCTACAGTTGCAACCCGTTTTCCCTTCAATTAGAGTATATCTTACAGTTTCATGCAACCGCACAGCACGAGCATGCGAGTATAAGTCTGCTACTCTATGACACGATACACATATTATAGTGTTGCTCCCCTCTTGAATTTTAATTCCACATCTCATGTCTTCTTCTAACTAGAGTATCATCTACCTCAGCATTTTTCTTCTCGCAGGAGAGAAAAGTTTTGCTGATAATGCATGTGCACATCATACTATTCATATACATATAGAACAGGGGCGGGAAAGAAATAATTAAATTCACAGTTTATCAATAAAAATTTATTTATTACAAGAATCATAAAAAACATCATTTACAGCACATGTTAATATTTCACAATCTATGAGTGATTCGCTATCATACGTATCACTTTCGCGTATCGCTTTTACAGCATCGCATACATTAGTAATATTATTGCGTTGTAAAATAGTTGCAAATTACTTAAATTTTTCATTCACAAGATAAGTATTTTCACACAGCCAGGAATACATATGATCTATACATTTTTCAAACTCAAATAAATGTAATAGAGTCGATGGCTTCATATATAAAAAATTATTGGATAATGTTAATTTTACAATTTTTGAATCGGATATTGTAACCGCTTCGAGTGTCAGATCACTAATCCATAATGGAGTTTGAGATGATTGTAAAAATCGTTCAATGTCCGCACGTTTCTGCATTAGTGATTTCCATGTTTCAATAGGCAATATTATGTGGTTGCCTCGATTATCACCAAGAGCTAATTCCACATATGATACAGCTCCAACGCTGATTCCTATTTCCAAATATTTATAGGATGTTGCGGTTAGAGCATATCTTCGCCCAAGTATACGAGTCGCATGCTGAATGCTATAAAAATAATTAGAACAATATTTCAAAAATTATTTAAAAATCATTATTTAAAAATCTTTATTTGACAAAAAATAATTGAAACTTACTTGTCACATTTCTTCTTGCACAAAACATTGCTCTCTTGTACTGGAACGTAATAATTCATGCTGGCGGAGTACATTTTAAAAGAACCTTTTCAATCGAGTGATCAATGTGTTACTAAATTATTTTTAAATTTTATCCATAATATCCATTGTGATGGAGTGGGGATTATTGCTGATCCGATATTATTTTCAACCAATCAAAGCACCGATGCACGGCTGCTGCTATGACATCATCCTCAAATGAAATGTCAGAATTATTGTCAAGGTTAAAATGTTCAAAATGCAACATATTCAAAATTTTCAAGCGCCGATGCGCGGCTGCTATGACATCATCCTCAAATGAAATGTTAGAATTATTGTCAAGGTCAAAATGTGCAAAATGCAACATATTCAAAATTTTCAAGCGCCGATGCACGGCTGCTAGTGACATCATCCTCAGATGAAATGTTAGAATTATTGTAAAGGTTAAAATGCACAAAATGCAACATATTCAAAATTTTAGCGCTAATGCACAGCTGCTGCTATGACATCATCCTCAAATGAAATGTTAGAATTATTGTCAATGTCAAAATGTGCAAAATGCAACATATTCAAAATTTTCAAGCGCCGATGCACGGCTGCTAGTGACATCATCCTCAGATGAAATGTTAGAATTATTGTAAAGGTTAAAATGCACAAAATGCAACATACTCGAGTTTTTCAAGTGTCAGTGATCAAATAAAAATGCTGGTAAGGAGGCATACTCTGTCAGTATCTTTGTCAGAGGTTCAAGAAGTGCATCTCGAGTAAAGAAATATGGCACAATTGGAAGCAAGTTTGTTGGAGCAAGCGACAAGGGTGAATTCGGTGGAAGAATATATTGTGTGGGAGCAGCAATGTGACGAATACATCGAATCACTGGAAGAACAAAGTCGAATAAAACGTCCACGATTACCGATCGGAGTTCGACAATCGCTTGTCTCCCAAATCGCGCGTCTCGAAGGGTTGAAGAATTCGGTACGCAGACATTTTGTACACGCAGGTGCCGGAAGCAGTTCGCGAGACATCGGACTCATATGGCGAGAGATTGATACGGCGTTCGAGAGCCGCATCTTGACTGGTGCGGTGATAAACAGCAATCACATCGAACCTCGTCAATTTCTCGAAGATGCCAAAGACATTGTGATCAGATACGTGCAAAAAGTATTGCAAAAATACCCTAGTGTGAAAGTGAACACTATGTTTAATGGCGAGTTCGTGTCGGGCAATAAGTGTGCTAATAAAAGTATCAATACGAAAAACTTTGAAATCTTTCGCACCTCCGATTTACATGATTGGTACGATCACCGCGTTATCGAGCCCACATTGGCATCTCTCGAAGAGTTTCAGGAACGCGATAGTGGTTGGGCATTGTCGCGAATAATCAATTTAATTGTAAATATAAACAAGTATAATCCAATGCGCGCGGGATGTCACGTTAAATTGCAGCGAGAAATAATGATGAAAAGAGCAGTGGTGAATGTGCAATCAAAAGACAATGCATGTTTCGCGTGGGCAGTTGTCGCTGCTCTATACCCCGCAGAAAGAAATGTGGAACGGGAATCTTCATATCCCCATTACACAATAGTGTTGAATCTCCAGGACATTGAGTTTCCAGTGACTGTGAATCAAATCAAAAAGTTTGAACTATCAAACAACATTTCGATAAATGTGTACAGCATCGAAGAAAAGAACATTGTCTCGATACGTCTCAGTGAGCAGAAGAAAGACAAGCATGTCAACCTACTTTACGTGGAAGATCACAACAGCGTAGGTCATTTCGCATGGATCAAGAATCTCTCCCGGCTCGTGAGCTCGCAATTGAGCAAAAACAAATGACAAAAAATATATCTGCGATCGGTACGTATATTTATTGTAAATTATATATGTATATAAAATAAAATTGTTTATAATTGTAATTTTACAGATGCTTCCATTATTTTGGGTCTGAGGACAAGTTGCAGACACATATGGTAGACTGCGGAGAGATGAATGACTGCGCTATCCGATTACCGAGCGATAAGGACAAGTGGCTCGCGTTCAACAACTTTAATCGCAAAGAGCGACTTCCTTTTGTCGTATACGCTGACCTCGAATGTGTGCTGACAAAGACGAATAAGAAGGAAGAAGAAAAGAATTTATACCAACATCACCAAGTATTTAGTATAGCATATTATGTACATTGCTCATATGACGATTCGTTATCCGAGTATTATTCTCGTCGTAGTGTAGATTGCATTTCGTGGTTTTCCGAATAACTACAAAATTTAGCGATACGCGTAAAGAATATTTTAGCAACTAACATCCCCATGGTAAATTTAACATCAGACGAGCGGGAAAAATTTCATAGCGCAACGCATTGTCATATATGTGAGAAACCATTCATGCAAGATGACGATACACGTGTACGCGATCATTGCCATCTGACCGGGCGGTACAGAGGTCCAGCACACTCAAATTGCAACTTAAATTATAAAAACTCTTTTTGTATTCCAATAGTATTTCATAATTTATCCGGTTACGACTCACATTTCATAATTAAGGAAATAGCTACAGCGTTCGAAGGGGGAATCGAATTACTTCCAATAACTAAAGAAAAATATATATCATTTACAAAAAATGTTCAAATTGCAGAAGACAAATCCAGAAATATTAAATTACGTTTTATCGATTCATATAAATTTCTCAATACTAGTCTCGACAAATTGGCATCATTTCTAAGTAAAGATAAACTCAAAAATTTAAAATCAAAATTTCAAAATTTATCTACCGAAAATTTCAATTTATTAACACGGAAAGGTGTCTTTCCGTATGAATACATCAACTGTTTTGAAAGGTTGCATGATACATGTCTACCACCGCGCGAATCATTTTACAGTTCCTTGACCGGCGACACTGTATCCGAGAACGATTACGCGCACGCCGAAAACGTCTGGGAGCGGTTCTCCATTCGAACGCTGGGCGAATATAGCGATCTGTATTTAAAAACTGATGTTATGTTATTAGTTGACATTTTTGAAAATTTCCGGGATAAATGTATCGAGAGTTATGGGCTCGACACCGCGTATTACTATACTCTCCCCGGGTATACATGGGACGCCATGTTAAAGCATACACGTGTAAATTTCGAACTGCTCAGATATTGATATGGTAATGTTTATAGAACGGGGTATACGCGGCGGTCTGAGTCAATGTTCAAACAAATATGCACACGCTAATAACAAGTACATGCAGTCGTACGATCCATTGAAACCATCTTCATATCTAATGTATTTCGATGTAAATAATTTGTATGGATGAGCAATGTGTCAACCATTGCCTTATGCTGATTTTCAATGGGTCGACGATGTATCTAATTTCGACACACCATCTATCGCGCTCGATTCACCCACAGGCTACATCCTCGAGGTAGATTTAGAATATCCGCGACATCTTCACGACACGCACACTGACCTACCGTTTTGCCCGACACGCGACAAGCCGCCAGGCAAGCGGGAAGATAAGCTTCTCGCAACGCTATACGACAAGAAGCGATATGTGATACACTACCGCAACCTGCAGCAATGTACGCACGCGTCACGGCCTTCGCGTTGCAAAAATACATCGCATATTACAATTCGCGCAATCTCCATGGCTTCGAAATTATATCGAACTTAATACACAATTTAGAACGCAAGCAAAAAATGATTTTGAAAAAAATTTATATAAATTGATGAATAATGCAGTATTCGGCAAAACGATGGAAAATGTGCGTAATCGGGTTGATGTAAAACTTATCACACATTGGGAAGGAAGATACGGTGCAGAGGCAATGATTGCGAAACCAAATTTCCACAGTAGAAGCATCTTTTCGGAAAATCTAATCGCTGTCGAATTACGCAAACTCGAGGTAAAATTTTATAAACCAATCTATGTTGGCATGTGCATACTCGACATCTCCAAAACATGTTTATATGAATTTCATCATGAGTACATGTCACCGCTGTATCGTGACAGATGCCGGGTAATGTACACCGACACAGACAGCCTAATATACCACATCGAATGCGAAGATGTGTACGAGAATATAAAGCGCAACCTCGACAAATTTGATACGAGCGATTACACTGCGGACAATGTGTACGGTATACCGCTCGTGAATAAAAAGGTACCCGGTCTAATGAAAGATGAAAACAACGGTGTGATTATGACCGAATTTGTAGGGCTTAGAGCAAAAATGTATGCCTTGCGAGTGGAGGGCAAGAAAGATACGAAAAAAGTAAAAGGTGTCAAGAGTAACGTTGTCGCGAGAACGATAACGTTTGATGATTGCACGCGGTGTTTGAATGAAGAGATTGAAATGACACGTAGTCAGTCATGTATAAGATCGAAATTGCATGAAGTATACACCATTCGCGAGACAAAAATTGCTCTAAGTCCTCACGATGACAAGCGGTATATCATACCTGAAACCACTGATACATTACCATGGGGACATTATAAAATACCTTTGTGAATAATATTTGTTGTAAAATATGTATATTTTGTATAAATATGTATATTATATGTATATTTGTATTTATAAAATTATTAGATAAATATATTGTAAAATAAACAGTGTACAAATATTTTAAATAAATGTTTATAATACATTATTTTTATGAATCCATGAGTTGTGAGATTTATCCAGTCCCAACCATTTCACATAAACATCATCACCTTTATTCCGCAAAAACATTTCCACGAGATATACATCGGGATTTGCAACATGATGTAACTCGTACTCGTAGAATCCTCCGGCACCGGAATTTCCGCGCGAATCTTCAAGTATATATGTCGCAGGATTAGTTCTCTGCACTTTGATAATTTTAAATATTTCGGTAGTCCAATTTGGTGTAAAACCTTTTTCGAAGATGGTCTTGAATTTACTCAAGCGTACCTGACAGCCTACTTTGAATCTTGCCGGAGCAGCAATTTTTACGTTATTGTATACCGTATTTAAAAGTTTTTCGGCAATCTCCAGAGTAACATCGATAGGTTTCATGCCGATAGTGCGATGTTTTCGCGCATTGTACTCTGCAACGAGTCGGGACAGTGCGTCGATCCACTTGTAATTGTCATTAAGTGTAAACATTTTCCACATATTGTTCTTTAAAGTACGATTAAATCGTTCCACCACTGAGGCTTTCATAACAGAATACGTCGAGTAATGATTGATGTTGTGTTTTTTACGAGTTTCTGCACATTTACATTGTAAAATTCTTTTCCTCTATCGGTTTGTACGTTTCTCGGACATCTCTTGCTATCTCGAATTATCTCGGCGATAGCGTCAGCTGTTTCGCGTCCGCTCTTATTCTTGAGCGGCAGGGCCCATGCATACTTGCTCAACACATCGATGACGGTGAGTATGTAATTGTATCCTTTGTTGACTCTTGCATAAGGACGCATCTCGACCACGTCAGCTTGCCACAGGTCGTCGTATCCACGTACTATGACGCGTCTACGCGGAAAATTTCTTCTCGCTGGAGCGTGCAATTCTTCCACGAGTAGCTGCTTTTCAGAGGTGTTTGATCGAGGCATATTTGTAATAATGTGATATAATTTTCACGTACAGTTCTTCATGTATATTTTGATGTAGTCTGCGTTACAGTCATTTTATCCAGCGTTAATAATAGCGCCTGCATATTCCTTTCAAGCCTGATTATTTTTTTCTCAATTTCTTTCTGTTGATCTCTCAAAAGCTTGACACTCGCTTCGACATATCGTTTGTTGGCTGCATCATTATCATCTTCCGGTTGCGCTACACGTCGTATCTTGCGCGACCTTGCGTCATAGGCTGTTAGACACAGAGTGTTATCGCGCACGTAATTTCTTAGTAATCTATTCCATTGATAATATGAATTATTATTCGACGTTCCAAGTGATAATCCAAATTTATTAATCGACATTTCGATACCACTAATATTGACAGACTGACTCGTATCGTGGATGTATAGTTTATTTTATAATAATACCAGCTTCGTAAAGTTCCTCGATAATCGACAATATTTCATTGCCGTGGGCGTTGTTGCCGGCCTGACGCGAAGCTTCGAGCAAGCGCAGACGATCTACCAACTCGTTGGATCATTCCAATGCACGTAATCAATCTTATTATTGTTTAAGGTCATAGCACGCGGTATACCTTTTCCAGATTTTTTATCAGAGAATAATGGTGCGATTATATATTTATATTTGTATCCCTTGTTACCTAATACTGGATGATTCATATTACCATTTCGTATGTGCGCATTTGTTCTTATTAATATACTTTTGTAGTTCTGCAAGTCATTTGCAGTATATATTTCATCGTCGGGAATTCTCTTGAAAACCAACTCGTAAAGACCTGCTGTTCCAACGTATTTTGATCCATCGATAATTATATTATCATTTTTATCCACATCGAAATTTTTATTACCGAGCATCATTCCTTTGTCGATAAATTTAACACCGTATACGTAATCCATTTTGGAATTTTTATCTTGACTCAATATAGCTGCCACATATTTTTGAGCAAGTGAACCCAGGTGACTTCGCAATGAATTTTGACCCTCAGATGTTTGTAATGAATGTTGAATTGATGTCACAAGCGATTCAGGTGAAGTCTCGAAAATTTCCTCGATAGATGTCTTATCATGCATTAATTGCCTTGGTTGTACATCTTGTATCGGAGTAGAAGTAGTTGCATCCAATAATTGTTGCATTCGCCTGCTTTTGATTCGCTTTGAAGTAGAAGTTATACCGCTCAATGATATATTTGATCGCTTTGTTTTAAACTCTTTTATCTCTCCGAACATACTCGATGGTTCAATCTTTTCTTCACCAGACTCAACACCGACTGTATTTTCAACAAGCTGTTTCAGAGGTTCAGAGATTGGTTTAAAATGTCTCTCCAATGCATCGCCCTCCTCCATTTTACCAGTTTTCAAGAAACGATATTTTTTACGGATTTAATCGCTCGTTTTCGCAATCTCTCTCACAATCTTTTCACGATCGTTATTCATCATGTTGCAATTTAGACGTTGCTCGATCAATGTGTCGAGAGCGACTAATTGCTTTGTGGTATTGCAATTTCATTAAATCCTTTTCTGTATCGTCCATTAGTCAGCGGACTGTCCTTGTCGCCGCGAATCCATATTTATGTTGCCAACATTTCTGGCAAAAAGCGCGAAAATTATCGTAAGACATATCTGTATTTACGTGATCGTTGTACACATGTTTCAAGTTTGTCCCATCTTGTTTAAATAAAATTAATAAGTTTGCATTGTCACGTATAAGATGCTTGGGTATCTTGGCATACGTTTGTCAAAGATAGAAACAGTCGACGCTCGAGTGTCGTCCCATTGCAAAGTATTCTCTTATCATATCTTGCTTGTCGCATGCCACGTCATCAAAGATAAAAATGGAATTCGGAAGCGCCTCACTCGGTGGAATGACATCGCTATTATTAGAGAATGTAAAATAACCAATTTCTTCTATCGGTGATAGCAAATTTTCCAAATATTGATATTTCGGTTGTTGAAGCGATTTCGAGTAAACGTACATGTTCTCGAAGCGAACATCATACGGGCTTTCTATCAAACTAATCAACGTGTTAGTTTTACCGCAATTCGAGGGGCCGCAGATGATACCGCGTATAGTATTTGGTAGCATGTTTCCATGTCTGCGTATTTCTTTATCCAACATTAACCGTGTTTTATCATCGAAATTTGTAACTTTGATTATCGTCGATTGCTGAACGAACCGCATGTTTTCTTTCGAATGAATGAATGAGTCATGGAGAGCCTATTTATAGCTGTGCGGAACCATGAATCGCTCAGTACCGAAAAAATGTTTGTTCTGTTAACAAGTGCTTCAGATATTCACGGTTTAAGCGCCGAACAGCTGCAATTTGTGCCAAAAGCATTTTTATTGCGATATGAAAATCACATCCACTACGTGTGGGACAAGCTTCCGGAACACATAAAGGCGGATCCAGAGATTCAGACCTGTCGCCGCTGTTTCAAACATTACAATCGACCGTGGCAGCAAACGCACATCGACGGTCCAGCGCCGATGATAAAGGATTGCAACGAATGTCAACGAAAATAGGTAGTGGTCTCTTTAATCGCGCGATAAACGCACTTCCGATCGAATTCCATATCCCCGGCTATCAGTTTTGCGGTCCGGGGACTCATTTGGAAAAGCGATTGGCTAGAGGTGATCGAGGTATTAATCCATTGGATCCCGCGTGTCGCGAGCACGACATTGCATATTCTCAAAGCAACGCCCTCAGAGAACGACACGTTGCTGATAATATACTCGCTGCGAAAGCGCGAAAACGTATTACTGCGAGAGATTCGACTCTTGGTGAAAGAGCAGCCGCTACGACTGTTTGGGCAGCTATGAAAGCAAAGATAAAATTCGGTATGGGGATGAAGACGAAAAAATCTTCGAAAAAGAAGAAGAAACGAATACTGCCTGTGGCGAAGCGTGGTGGTATCTTGCCAATTTTACCATTGTTGGGAGTTCTCGGTTCGTTGGCCGGTGGAGCAGCGGGAGTCACAAAGGCTGTGAATGATAGCAAGGCTGCGCAACATCAGCTTGAAGAAATGCAACGTCATAATCGCGCTATGGAAGGTCGTGGAGTTTATCTCGCTCCATACAAGCGTGGACAGGGATTCTCAACTAAGAAAAAAAAAACGTCAAAAAAAAACGCTAAAAATGCCTGTGGGTGTAACAACTAATGTACAATTGCAACAACTGGCAAGACGTATGCGTATACCATTCTTTAGAGGTGTTTTCATGCGCAATAATTTACCGATAAGCGGTATACGACAAAATGAAAGCGGTATTGTAAATTTGGATGACGTTGATGGTTCCGGTACCCATTGGGTAGCATATGTAAAGAGAGGAAATCGAGCAATATATTTCGATAGTTTTGGCAATCTTCAACCACCCAAAGAATTGGTGCAATATTTAAATGTTCCGAAAATGGAATACAATCACACATCCTTTTTTTTTTTTCGCTGTGGAAACCTTCAGAAGGTACCCTTGCCCCCCGGGTAGGGAGCAGGGGTTATGTGGGATTCCTTCTCCTCGCCCCAGGGAGAACCGAAGTTCTCCCTGTGGCGAGGCACAGAAAGGGACCGCACTAAAACCACAGCGGGTGTCCTTCCCGGGCGTTTAGATAGGGAGCGCGGAGGATGCTGGTTGCCCATGCTGACTCTACGCCCCCCCGCCTTTCCGTCTCGGGGGAAGACCGCAGGAGCAGCCTTCCCTCCGCCATCGTGCGGACTCCGCGGTTGCAACGCAGGGCGACACCAACCCCACGCTGCGCCCTCCCAGAAAGTTTGGGGGGCGGGGTCGCGGCCCCCCGCCTCCAGGGCTGTCGCTCCCTCCGCTCCCCGAAGGGGACGCGGATTCGACGGTCAGCCCTGGAGGCCCGCTCCAGATGACCCCCCTCAGAAGGAAAGAGGTCATCTCTACAGCGGGAGAGCTCTCGCACCGGTGCACTAGGCTCCCGATACGAGGGCTCCCTTCACTGCATCTCGTCCGTGAGGGGAGGCGCGCGCCCACCCGGGTGCCGGGCCCGAAGCCCCGACCCCCGGGCGCCCCCCCCCCCCGGCCCCACGGTTGGCGCTCCCACCGCCCCCCTAGGGGTTAGGCCTCGGCGACAACCGAGGGGGTTGCCCATTCGGGGGCCGGGGAGAGGAGACCGCGCCCTAAAGCGCGGCCACCCCAGCCCAATCCCCGATTTCCCGAGAGGTCACCGGGGGGGAATTTGGGGACTTAAGCGTCTCCGTCTCCCCCCCGGTGACCTCATCCCGCATCCTGACTGGATGTGGGTGTTAAGGGAACGCCCCCCCCGCCGCATCCCGACCGCAGATGAGCCCACGGCCAAGGGCGCAGAAGGGGGGAACGCCCTCGACTGTCTCCTCCTCGTCGCCCTCTTCCTCTTCTTCCTCAAACTCCACTCCTCATCTTCGCTGCTCTCTCGCCCCTCCATCTCTCTCTGTCTCTTACCCGTCCTCTCTCGCTCTCTCTCCGCCTCCTCCTTCTGCAGCATGACGTTGCTGCAGAAGGAGGAGAACGCCTTCCATCCATCATCATTGTCTGTCACTGCCCGTATTACTGCGGGCAGTGACACATCCGTACCGATTGCGGCCACGAGCTCGGATCTTTCGTCCGCCCAGGCAGCACATTCCGCTAGTGTGTGCTGGGCGGAATCCAGCCCGTGGTGGCAATGGTGGCATCGTGCCGTGCGCTCCTTCTGTATGCGACCCAGGTACTCACCAAAACAGCCGTGGCCTGTGAGCACCTGGGTCATATGATATGTGATCTAGCCATTCTTCTAGACAGGGCAAGATGGCCTCGACGGTGCGCTGACCTGGTAATCGTGGGTCGAGTAATCTTTCGCCCCACTCCCGGATCACCGCCCGCCGAGTGTGGACCCGTAGGGCCTGCCGGACACCGTGACTGGAATGCCCGCCCGCTGATACTCCCGTGTACGCCGATAGACATCGGCGTACATGCGGGCGAACAATTCCACGGGGGGTACTCCGGAGAGCACACCCACAGCCGTCCAGCTTACCGTACGGTACCCCCGGCAGATCCTGTTCGCCACCCGCTTTTGCAGCTGATCCAAAGCATCTTTGGCTCTGCGGGTGGCATCCAGTCTCTCCGCCCACACTGGGGCACCGTACAGAAGCAACAATCACACATCCTATCAAAATTATAATCAGAATAATTGTGGACAATTGTGTTTACGATTTCTTCAAACGACTGATATAAAGCCTGTCAATCACGATTCAGTTTGACAACATGTCGCTAACACTAACGTTGACTGGCAAAAGTAGCGTTCTCGCTGTAAGCTACTTTCCAGCTATAGATTTATCAAATGGTGATTATGAGCTCGGTTTAACAGATTTTGAAACTTATCATACGATACCGAATGTAAATTCTAAGAATAATAAATTTTACTTTGATAACGATGATAAGGAAATTACGATACCCGAGGGATCATACGAAATACAAGCTATAGATGAGTATCTGAGACGTGCAATTTCATAATATCCTTCCAATAAAGAGCAGAATGAAGATGCAATAGCGCTTCGCGCAAATCATAATACTCTAAAGAGCGAAATCAAATGCATCTATAGAATAAATTTTAGTAAACCAGACAGCATAGGATCGCTGTTGGGATTCTCGTCGAATCGTATATTGCAACCTCACAAATGGCATGATTCGGATTTACCTATAAATATTATTAGCGTGAATATTATCCGTATAGAATGTAGCGTCACCACTGGTGCGTACAGTAATGACAAGCGCGTACACACGATACATGAATTTTCACCGAGCGTGCCGCCAGGATATAAGATATCGGAAACGCCTGCACAGATCATTTATCTCCCGATCGTCGTACGGAGCATTACTGATCTAACGATACGCATTGTTGATCAAGAAAGACGATTGCTGGATTTTCGAGGAGAGGAAGTTACTGTAAGATTGCACGTACGGCGTCGACAAAATTAGCGTGTGATGCTCGTGCTAAATGATACGGAGCACGTGAGAGACAATAATTTTACGAGGGACATTACGAGGGACAATACTTTTGCGAGAGCAGCTGCGGCGGCGGTAGTGAGCGACAATAATCAGAGATCTCGTTACACTAAAAAGAAACTCAGCGCATTGAATCGCAAATTTTTAAAATCATTGGGATTCATCGTACGAAAAGATGATTGACATTTTGAATATTGGTGGTGAGCCAGTCTTTGATAATCGTATCGTCAAGGTTGAGACACATACGTACAATCCATACGTCAACTCATCGCTTGGACATAGCGATGAGATACGGATACCTATACACCACCAGGATTTGTACACATTACCGTGCGAAAGCTTTCTGTATGTTCAGGGAAAGTTGACGATATCTAAAATAGATGTAAATGAAACGCTGGTATTGGCAAATAACTGCGTTGCATTCATGTTTGATGAAATTCGATATGAACTCGATGGTGTGGAGATTGATCGCAACAGAAACGTTGGAATAACTTCTACGTTGAAAAATTATGTCTCTTTAACTACCGAGAGAAGTAAAATCTTGAAGAATGCCGGGTGGGATATGACACATAATGGATCATGTGGTGATAGTTGCATGTTTAACTTTTGCGTACCGCTCAACATGCTGTTGGGATTTTGCGAAGATTACAAGCAAGTTGTGATTAACGCTCGCCATGAATTAATTTTGATACGTTCGCGCAACGACAACAATTGTCTGTATGGACGTGCGGAAGCTGATATTGAATTGATCAAGATACAATGGCGTATGCCGCATGTAATATTGAACGAAATCAATAAACTATCCTTGTTACGAGCATTGGAAAGCAGGCGATTCTTAAACATGAGTTTTCGCTCTGGGATCTGTATGAATTTCCGCTGTTACATAGTACGAACAAGCATTCGTGGACTGTGAAAACCGCCTCTCAGCTGGAAAAGCCGCGATATGTTATCTTTGCACTGCAGACTGGTAAAAAGAATGTTATGACAAAAGATAATACTACATTCGATCATTGTAAATTAGCCAACGTTAAGCTATATCTAAACTCGGAATCTTATCCCTACGATGATTTAAATTTAGATTTCGATAAAAACAGATGGTCGATTCTGTATAATATGTACTCTCGTTTTCGCAAATCTTATTACGGGTGTGATATTGAGAATGTGTTAACTATCGCAAAATTTCTACATTGCGGTCCTCTCGCAGTTATTGATTGTTCGCGACAAAATGAATCTGTCAAAAATTCTACCATGGACGTGAGAATAGAATTTGAATGTAAGGAAGATGTACCGGCAAATATTACCGCCTATTGTCTCATTTTGCACGATCGTGTAGTCGAATATTGTCCGTTGACCAACATAGTTCATAAAATTACTTAATCAGCATTTATCCTCTGATATAAAAGATTGAGATTTTTAACAATCGATATCAGTCGTCCAACATTCTTGCAACAATATGGTTGTACCAACGTTTGTGGATCTACAAGGATTTATTTTCAATAAACAGTTTATTATGAAGGAAGCGGCGATCCTGAGAAGAGGATTCATTGTTTCACATTATTTTTTCGCATGCCCCGTACCATGGGGTGTGCTCATAAAATCGGAGAGACGTCAAGCCTCATGGTTGACTCGAAATCATCATGGATTGCAATGGATAGATGGAAACGTTCCATACAGCATGGCTCAGCGTTTGATTACAACAGCTATCGCTGGTATGATACAAGAAGAAGAAGAGTCATCCTCTCTTGTGTACGTAAAAGGTCATGAAAAGCGAGAATGGTTGACCGATATAATGGATGATGCGAGAAACGGTTTCATTATTGAGACCTTGGATGCAAACTATGAAGATATTTCTACCTTAAACAACTTAGATACTACGTATAGCCTACGTTGCGATAAACATGTAAAAAATTGCGCTTTAAAAAATGTATTTAAAATATTTAATTGGTGGTCAAATCATCGCAATTATTCGCCACATCCTTTTTTTGAATAAATTAATATTAAAATAATATTCTCTTTGTTCTCTCTCCTTTTCCTCATATGCATACAAGAATTATATGTCCGCACGTGCTCGTATTAATTTCAGTATGCGACAGCATTCTTATGTTATAATTTTTAAATGTAATCGATTGAAGTTTTAATGTGGTTGATTGATGTTCGATCGAGGTTCGAAGGTGGTTGATTGATGTTCGATCGATGTTCGAACGTGGTTGATCATGGTTCGAAGGTGGCTGATTGAGGTTCGATCGAGGTTTGAAGGTAGTTGATTAGTGTTCGATCGAGGTACGAACGTGGTTCGAAAGTGGTTTGAAGGTGGTTGATTGAGGTATGAAAGTGGTTCGAAGGTGGTTGATCGAGGTATGAAAGTGGTTCGAAAGTGGTTGATCGATGTTTGAATGTGGTTCGATCGAGGTTCGATTGTGGTTCGATCAAGGTTCGATTGTGGTTCGAACGTGGTTCTATTGACGTTCGATTGTGGTTTCAATTTTAAATATTATTCATATGCTTATTCTCATCATGGAATCTTTGTCTCGGACCATCTGTTTTCTTATCTCATGTACCGAGTAAGCGTTCAAGCTAATTCTTATGTCATACAACCCCTACTCTTTTTAACGTGAGCGGGTCTGTCTCCGCGATGTTCGTCATAAAGTTTTTAGCGTTTGACGTGTTAGTATCTAAAACAATTTTTAAAAAATGACTGGAGGTTTTCTGCGCCGTACGCTCCCCGAAATAGTAAGTTGTACAATTTATTTAAAACTATTGTACAGAATATTGCAATATGTTTAGATATATATTAAATATTCATATTTTCAGATAATCGATAGCATTGTACAAAATTTACGGCCGCAACACATGGTGGAGCAAGGCTTGACTGAACGAGAGTGGGTGAGAATGGTGAGGTGGGAACATCGGCGAATGTTCGCAGAAATGTGGTGCGAAACTGCAGAGGCGCGGGAAATGGATGCCATTTACAATGGGCTATGGGAGAACATGTATGCTCTTTGGGAGCTGTTTGGTCTAGAGCCATATCCACCTGAACCTGTGGTGAAAAATTGGAACTAGTAAGTATTTCTTTTTACTTTTAAAAATTATTAAAATAATTAATAAAAATTTTCTGTTATGCAGGAGTCCCCGCCCAGCCGTCGCCACCGCTTCTCGCAGCACCTCGCATTCGACCGCCCCACCATTCTCACCCACTTAAATTTCATATTTTAAATTTTATATACTTTTTTATATAATATTTTATATTATATTTTTATATTTTATATTTTCATTTTTATATTTTAAATTCATACACGCACACACACACACACACATCACACAGTTATAAATAAACATTATTTTAAATATTAAATAAATGTATTCATTTTAGAATAAGTCCTCTCTCCCCTTCCTCCTATTAAAATCTTATTATTAATTAAAAATTACTGTAAATATTATAAAAAAAAAACTCTCGCGTGCGCCTCTCTTTGCGTTCTCCTTCGCCACGTTACCTCTCTCGCGTCCGCCTCTCGTGCTCTCCTTCGCTGCATCAGCTCTCGCGCTCTCCTTCGCGTCATCTCGCTACCTAGCCATCTCGCACTATCTCTCTCGCTCTTGCATATACGCCTCGCTTGCGTCATCTCTCTCACGTGTGCCTCGCGCTCTCCTTCGCGTTCCTCTCTCCCCGCGGACCCCTCACCCAAAAAGCTTCATGCGGTCTTTCGCGGATTCCTCTCTCCCCGCGGACCCCTCGCGGACCCGGCACCAAAATCGCGGACGCTCCCCTCTCCCCGCGGACCCCTCGCGGACCCTAAAATCGCGGACGCTCCCTCCTCCCCGCGGACCCCTCGCGGACGCTCCCCCTCCTCGCGGACCCTAACCTCGCGGACGCTTCCCCCTCCCCGCGGACCCCTCGCGGACCCCGCCACCTAAATCGCGGACGCTTCCCCCTCCCCGCGGCCCCCTCGCAGTACATCGCGGTACATCGCGGACGCCTCTCGCGTGAGGTCATTCCCCCTCCCCGCGTGACGTCATTCCCCCGCGCCATGGGTTCCTCTCGCCCCTCACCCCCCCTCATTGCCCCGTAGTTAGAACCGGCATAGTATTACTACTACATTGCAATAGGACTCTCATGGCCCGATTTTGCGCTATTTGCAATTTACTCAGGTGTGTTTCTCCCATATCAATTAACATCGTCGCACAATACTCAAAGTGAGATGCACAATAATTGTCTTTTATATAGTTCTTCTAGTATATGTCGATATAAAATTACCTATTCAGAAAACTTGTTATTTTTCCTATTTTCTTTAACATGTAATCACAGCGGTCTTTAAATCGAAGCCTATCGTCAATAATTATACCTAGAAGTAGTATGTGGTCAGCTATAGGGAGTCAAAACAAACCCCCACCACTCGACCACTGGCACCGACCCCCCACCACTCGGTCACTGACGTCGTCCCCCCACCACTCGGTCACTGTCGCCGAGCCCCCGATGGCAGGTAGGTTCGGCTCGATCAAGGGGCTGGGCCTTAGGGTGGCTCCCCACAAGACCGAGGCCATCTTTTTCCACGATGGCTCTCGGGGGAAGCCACCGAGGGCCCAGGTTACAGTGGACGGCATCCCCGTCCAGCTGGGGCAAAACATGAAGTACTTGGGGCTGGACGAAACTTGGCGATTTCGCGATCACTTTGATCGTCTGGTGGAAAAGGTCGACAGGATACCGGCGGCATTCAGCCGTCTGCTGCCCAATCTCGGCGGGCCAGACGATCGAGTGAGAAAGCTGTATGCGGGCACGGTTAATTCGGTGGCCCTTTACGGGGCGCCGATCTGGGCGGACGAGGCGGTGGCCACGAAGCGCATCCGGGATGTACTCCGGAGGGTGCAAAGGAGGGTGGCCATCCGCGTCGTCCGCGGTTACCGAACCGTGGCGCATACGGCTGCCTCGGCCCTGGCAGGACTCCCTCCCATGGAGCTCGTGACGTGCACCCACAAAAGGGTGTACGAAAGAGTAAAGGAGCTCCGTGGGATGGGTCATAACGTGACGGATAGGGTCAGGGGCATCGTCAGATCCCAAGCCCGGCGACGAATGATGGAAGAGTGGGGGGAGTATCTAGACAACATTTCCCCCACAAATTCGGGTAGAAGGGTCGTCGGGGCCGTGAGGCCTGTGCTCGAAGAGTGGGTAGACAGGTCTCACGGCAGGATGTCGTTCCACCTTACACAGGTATTCGTTGGGCACGGTTACTTCGGCAAGTACTTGTGTAAGATAGGGAAAGAGCGCACCACGCAGTGTCACCATTGCGATGAGGAGGAGGACACGGCGCAGCACACGCTGGAACATTGCCCAGCGTGGGCGGAAGAGCGCCGTATCCTCACCGATGTAGTTGGAGGAGATCTATCGCTCCCGGCCATTGCCGTTAAGATGGCCGGGAGCAAGGAAGCATGGGAGGCGATGGTCTCCTTCTGCGTCAGAGTCATGACGCAGAAGGAGACCGCTGAAAGAGAACGGGAGAGACAGGGAAGACGCGCCCTCACCCCCGAATCTAGAGAAGAGAGGGATGACCCTTCCTGGTTGCCTGGGAGAGGGGGCCCTCGCCGAAGCGGAAACCGGGGAAGGGTCAGACCCCATAGATAGGGGGGAGAGGAGTGGTGGTCCGGGGAGACCTGGGCCACCGTTCCGCCCACCGGGGGGAATAAATAAATTCCTCCCCCCGGCCCGCGATGAAGAGGACGATGGTGACGGTGCTCCAAGGAGAGGCAGACGGAGGAGGCCCCGTCGTCGCCAACAACAGCAACAACAATGACATTAAAGGGGGGAACTAAGGTTCCCCCCCAACGATGCCAAGTGAAGAAGCTGCCCCTCGCGGGGCAGCTAAAATAAAAATAAATAAAATAAAAGGGAAGCTCATCCCCCCCTCTAGCAGTGAGGGGGGAGTGGGACGGAGATCCAAGCGGGAGACTTGGGTCTTCGTCCCGCCCACCGGGGGAAGTCCAGCTTCCCTCCCGGGAGGGCGCGGCGTAGGGTGTGGCCCCTCTGCGCCGCAAATCGAAGAACGGCCCCCTTCCCCCACCACACACGGGGAAGGAACGCGGAGTCAACATTACGACCCCGCGGGAAGGACAGGCGGGAGGACCTCCGGAAGTTATGCAATCGCTCGTTCCCGGAGGTTCTCCAAACACCGCCAGGGCCCGGCCACCATGTGGGTTTTAGTGGGTAGGCCTCCCGTCCCCAGGGGCCTGCCGTCATCAACCCTTCAGGGGTTGGAGGCGGAAGGCTTGCGGCAGCGGGAGGAGAGCCCCACATAACCCTTGACTCCCTCCCGGGGAGCAAGGGTACACTTAAGATGTTTCCCACATGTAAAAAAAAAAAGGTAGGGTAGGTAGGTTCGGCTGCAGGTTTTTGGTCGGATAAGTCAGGACTCCCCGCTGGTTTTCGATTAAATAAGACAGTGTCACACCTCATATCTGGTTGCGATATTATTATTAGTGATAATGAAGCACTTAAAAGTTAAACAATAGAAACAAAGGTCAGTGACGGCGTGATGAAAGAAATAACAAAATTATCGCACGGTTGAAGATTACAATAGAGCTTTACGAGAGTGTTTCGCTGTTAAAAGGAAAAAGGGAAAGAGTGGAAAGAAAATACTGGATAATTTAAATTTAAAAAAAGACACATTTATTCATGGTGATTTTACAAAAGTCAATATAGTTATTATAAGTATATACATAAAGTTCAAAATGTGTTAAACATGTTTCTCGCGAAGAAAAATTTTACAAAATAAATGTGCGATTAATCGATCATTAACTTATTACACTTAAAATTGCGGGAGAAGGACGTTTCATAAATTTTAATTTTATTTTACAATTATTACAAAGTTATTATTAATACTATATACAAATACTTTACTATTACAATATTTCCAATTGCTTACCTAATAAATGTAAAAAATATTTGTAATCTATTTGAAAAGAAAGACGGAAGACTGAAAAAATACGAGAGAAAAGAATATTATTCCGATGGTAAATAACCGTGTGGAACTGAATAACGGCTATGGATAAATCTACGTTTTACTAATACTGGTACGCATATTTTCGTCGCGTCCCGCGTTACAATTTCATGAAACGCAGTGCGCCGAATGGCGCTAAAACGCAGATTTATCGATGTCTCATCTTCTTCTTCTTCTTCATCTTCTTTTTCTCGTGTTTTTTCTCGCTCTAATAACAATTGTTTAATACTATTAAAATTAACACGTCGCGAGTTCTCGTAATTCAGAGTTATACCTTTAACTTTGCAAGTTTCATGTATACGTCCGTCTGGTGTTCGTACAATGTAAGCGTAAAATTTCGGACCGCCGGACACATACTCCTCGATGTAGCTACCATGACCGTAGCTTTCGAGTTCGTCGGTCATATCGCCTAGAAAATTGCCTGTACTCGGTTCGTACTCATTCGGATTTCCTGTGCTTACGTAAATGCAAGAATCGGTATCGTAATATAATACACGACGATCTAAACGTTTCAGATATTCATACAATTTTAGTCGTGCCTGTGCAATCGTGTATGCGGCTATCACGACGTTAGTTATCGGTGAGGGTACGACAGCTTCTCGTCGCTTTCGCCACGAAACATATATTACCTCGTCGTTTGCAGGTAATATATCGGATATCTCGTGTTCGGGACTTGTTAATAATGTCATTAAACGCTGTTGCGTTTTAACGACTTCGGTATTTGGCAAATACGCTGGCCGGATTTTCCCCAAAATGAATTTAAGCAAAGCTTTGCGACCGAGCGTAAACCGGGATTCCGCGCGATGTTATGCTTATCGAGAACGATATCTTCAGTTTCCTCATACTCCCGTAGGTATCGCTCTTTAGCGTCGTCGTCATTTCTGGATTCGCTCAACCACCCACTTGCTTCCTGTTTAAGCTGCAAAAATGAATTTGATATGGACAAAACCTAATATATTACATAATGAGAAATATGTGAAAAAAAGAGAAATCGCGGAAATGTTATATATTAAAAAATTCAATAATACAATCAACCTACAAAAGGACACAGATAGCTTAAGTAAAATCTATGACATAATGATAAAGGTCGTTTAGCTTGGTTTCCTATTTTTATATTTCAGTCACTGACAAAGTTTCATACTGATACAATGTTTCTCTCTCTCTTTAAAATTCGACAAGATGTTAATGATTTGGTTTAACTCAAATTTGTGAAGTGTTTCAATAAGAACGTATGTACTCAAAATTTTATAGCAAATCCATTTATGTATATTACTGTTTTTTTTGTATTCAAACCGTTTTTTTTTTTAAATTAATTATTATTTCAGTTTATACTTGAAAAGGACTACAACCATATGGTCGAAGCGTCGTAACTTCTATTAAATAAACAAATTTTTGCTAGTTTGGTTGATTAATTTACAACTACCCCTTTGATTATTGTATTAGCGATATAAAAACAACTTAAAAAATTTTAAATTTTTGTTAATTATTTTATTAACAAGGTTAAGAGTATTTTATTGACCAACACTGGCTAAAGCAATAATTCTTTTATTACGACGTTTCGACCCTAAATTGGGTCCTCTTGAGGCTACAAAAATTGATCACAATACAGAGTCGTTAATACATTTAGATAACACTTTTGATTTATAATAGTAATATTGTAATTAGTAATACCTATTCTTTAATGTAACGTGGTAAACCCTATACGCACATGATGTTATGTTAGAATGTGAGTTAAAATTGACAGAATCATAGTCAGTATCAAACTGAGATATGGTGTTTATTTTTGACGTGTATAACTAACAGTAAGTCAGAGACATTGTTTTGAGAGCATTAAAAGTCAAATAATTAAAATAGAAATAAACACAATTACAATAATAAAGCTAAAGGACTCTATAAACCCATAATAGGATATGTATCGAAAGAATTATAAGTAATATTAAAATTGAATAATTAAAGGTAATTTTAATTAAAAATATAATTAAAAAATGCGTTGGATGGGACTAAAATAATTTGAGAATAGTGTCATAAATTGAATTTAAATTTTCCGTGTCCCTTTGCGAATTTATAGAATTCTTTTGCTTTTTAATAAAAATCATTTCGCTTATTTCTCTCTTTTTCAAGTTAGCTTCATTATGTAGGATCGATACATTAGACCAATCGAAATCATGATTAAGCGACGATCTATGTTTACTAATCACCGAATAATTACTTTCATGTTTTTTGATGTTAGAGTTATGTTCTTTTATGCGCGTTTCCAAATGACGTTTGGTTTGCCCAATATAACAGGAAGTGCAATTCTTACAAGAGATCCCATATACGACATTAGTTCTCTTATAGGGATGAAGTTGGTCTTTCCCTTTCTTAATTAATTTGTCTAGTCTGTTAGGAACAGTATATACGACTTCAAGGCCACACTTCCCCAATAATCGCTGTATATCTTCACTTAATCCCTTGACATATAGAAAAATGATTACATTAGATGTGTCAAAAGATTTTTTTCCCCCGGATGGATAATTATCATATGACTTAGATTGTAAAAACTTAAGTCTTCTATTAATGATTGAGTTAATTAAAGTAATTGGATAGCAATTATTGGAAAGAATCCGTTTGACCAACGAAATATTCTGAATGAAACTTCCTGTCCGAAAGAATAATAGCCCTATCAGTGAGGCTAAGAATAGTACTGATTTTGTATTTATGAGGATGGTTAGAATAAAAGTTAATATATCTTCCCGAAAATGTAGATTTCCGGTACCAATTAGTTGTTAATTTCTAATTTTGCCTTATAATGGATGTGTCCAGAAAATTAATACAATCATTTGATTCTATCTCGCAAGTAAATTGTAGTCTAGGATGATAGCCATTAAATTGCGATAAAATATTGTCTATCTGATTTCTCGGAACAATAGCGAAAATATCATCAACATATCTGCAATAAACCGACAGTGAAAAAGATAGTGCATTCCGGCAGTATGACTCCAAATCATCCATCAGACCTGATTATGGATGATTTGGAGTCATACTGCCGGAATGCACTATCTTTTTCACTGTCGGTTTATTGCAGATATGTTGATGATATTTTCGCTATTGTTCCGAGAAATCAGATAGACAATATTTTATCGCAATTTAATGGCTATCATCCTAGACTACAATTTACTTGCGAGATAGAATCAAATGATTGTATTAATTTTCTGGACACATCCATTATAAGGCAAAATCAGAAATTAACAACTAATTGGTACCGGAAATCTACATTTTCGGGAAGATATATTAACTTTTATTCTAACCATCCTCATAAATACAAAATCAGTACTATTCTTAGCCTCACTGATAGGGCTATTATTCTTTCGGACAGGAAGTTTCATTCACAGAATATTTCGTTGGTCAAACGGATTCTTTCCAATAATTGCTATCCAATTACTTTAATTAACTCAATCATTAATAGAAGACTTAAGTTTTTACAATCTAAGTCATATGATAATTATCCATCCGGGGGAAAAAAATCTTTTGACACATCTAATGTAATCATTTTTCCATATGTCAAGGGATTAAGTGAAGATATACAGCGATTATTGGGGAAGTGTGGCCTTGAAGTCGTATATACTGTTCCTAACAGACTAGACAAATTAATTAAGAAAGGGAAAGACCAACTTCATTCCTATAAGAGAACTAATGTCGTATATGGGATCTCTTGTAAGAATTGCACTTCCTGTTATATTGGGCAAACCAAACGTCATTTGGAAACGCGCATAAAAGAACATAACTCTAACATCAAAAAACATGAAAGTAATTATTCGGTGATTAGTAAACATAGATCGTCGCTTAATCATGATTTCGATTGGTCTAATGTATCGATCCTACATAATGAAGCTAACTTGAAAAAGAGAGAAATAAGCGAAATGATTTTTATTAAAAAGCAAAAGAATTCTATAAATTCGCAAAGGGACACGGAAAATTTAAATTCAATTTATGACACTATTCTCAAATTATTTTAGTCCCATCCAACGCATTTTTTAATTATATTTTTAATTAAAATTACCTTTAATTATTCAATTTTAATATTACTTATAATTCTTTCGATACATATCCTATTATGGGTTTATAGAGTCCTTTAGCTTTATTATTGTAATTGTGTTTATTTCTATTTTAATTATTTGACTTTTAATGCTCTCAAAACAATGTCTCTGACTTACTGTTAGTTATACACGTCAAAAATAAACACCATATCTCAGTTTGATACTGACTATGATTCTGTCAATTTTAACTCACATTCTAACATAACATCATGTGCGTATAGGGTTTACCACGTTACATTAAAGAATAGGTATTACTAATTACAATATTACTATTATAAATCAAAAGTGTTATCTAAATGTATTAACGACTCTGTATTGTGATCAATTTTTGTAGCCTGAAGAGGACCCAATTTAGGGTCGAAACGTCGTAATAAAAGAATTATTGCTTTAGCCAGTGTTGGTCAATAAAATACTCTTAACCTTGTTTTTAAAATTCGACTGGCAATCACATCTTACATTTTGTTAATTATTTTATTATTTTAATAATTTTTAAAATTAAAAAGAGATACTCACTAGACCCATAATTCCTCCCTGACAAGTTCGGGAAGATATGATTCCTCGCCGAACAATTTTCTGAGGCTGAAGACGTCATCCCACCAGTAATCCTGTGCCCATTCCACGATCCCCTCCGCGTCGCCCCATAGCTCGGCCAATTCCCGCCGATCACACCACCGATAATTTCGTACTTGTTCCATATGCTGAAGATTAAAGTATCCGCCGATTTGGACGGATTTTTCCTCGGATTCCTCCTTATCTTCTGAAAATCGACAAATTTAGTAGATAATATTAATAAACAAATTTATTATATATTAATAAAAACTTACCGGCATTGTGAATATAAGGAACAGAGTCCTCAATAAATTTTCTAGCAGGTGGGTCTTCCAAGATGTGTCCATTATTTCATGAAGTCCTAAGGACATTCTTGTTAAAAAAAATTTGGGCTCAAAATGTCTCTCGATCCAAAAGGCATTTTGCACTGCACTTAATAACTTAGCTCGACGACACTTAGCGATACTTAGCTCGGCGACTGCTTTAAACTTTGTGATGAACATCGCAGTGACAGACCCTCTCTCCATAAGCTTCAGCCCCATCCCCTCAGATAAATCGTAGTAATAAATATCTGTTTATAAATTCGAGCGGTTGGACATCAGCGCTCACCGTAATGCTATACGCCATACGCTGTTTTGTTTATACCTGCGGAAAGGACCATGAGAACGCTTAGAAGAGAGAGAGCGTGAGGCGATTACGAGAGGTAGCGCGAGGCGTTCATGAGAGAGCGTGAGGTATACGAAAGAGAGAGATAGCGCGAGGCTAGGGACCGTGAGAGAGATAGCGCGAGAGAGATGTCGCACAGTGGTGCCATATACGTGAATCATGGAAAAAATTATATAATTTATTAACTTTTAGAGATCCGGCTTTTTTGATGATTTTAATAGTTTTCAATTGCACACATATCAATATTGTTATATTAGAAGAAATAAAACATCAATATAGATCTCATAAAAATTAGTTATATAATATATTTTTATTTAATTAGTGATGACCAATCTAAAACGCGTGTTCAAAAAAAAAAAATATATATATTTTATAACAAAAGAGGTATTTTATAATATCTTTGAACTGAGCCTACTAGCCCCGGTCTCCTCTAGTCTTCTCGTTAAGCATTTATATTCAAATAAAACAAATATAAACATTTTTCCATTTTTTATTATAAATATAAATAATCGCACTAAATCGCAGTTGTAATTAATTGCGTACGATAATATAGTATGATTTTAAATTTATATAAATTTCTGATTGAAGGGAAATGTAGATAAATGGTGAGATTTATTCAATGATCTAGATTAGTAAGGGGATTTATGATTTTATAATATTATTCTTTGCATAAAAAAAAAATCCGATTTAAGAACGAAATAAATAAGCTTTTATAAAGTTATTATGTCAAATTTGTGAATCCCGTACAATAATTTTCAATGTAAGATCTTCAAAAAAATTGTAGGAATATATGGAATAAAAGCATAAAAATTTCATATTCGATGATACTTTAAAATTTTCTTCGGAACGACTCTAATGATGTCCACAGTTTTACAAGCGTTGGACCGTTAACAATGCGAGTTCATACGATTAACAACGCCAAACTCATAAGTCTCGAATCTTTAAATGTATGCATGATGATGATCGAATCGACGTTATACCGTATGTTCGATCTCGATCCATGCATTGATGTATCTTTTGATCGATTGGTTAAAATTACCGAGACAGTCGATGTTAAATTTACACTATTTTCAAATATCGCGTCCAATGTAACGAATCCTAAAGAAGTATCAAATGTAATACGCGCTAGCGACGCCTTCAATAAACATCAACTCATCGATTGTTAGCTGGCAGCTTTAGTTTTTAGTCCATAATATGTAAGAAAAAATATATAAATAAAGAGTTTTTAAAGTCTAAATTATGATGTAATTTTTGCATGCATTTCCATTCTCCATCTTTCTCCCACCCGTAAGCAGCTCTCATACATAACTTGTTGCGTGGTCCTTGCGGGGTCTGACGTCATACGGGGAAGGGGAAACGCTAGGCTAGAGACTGAGAGGTAGCGTGAGAGAGAAGAAAGAGATAGCGCATGTGAAGGAGAGAGATGTCGCGGCGAGGTACACGAAAGAGAGACAGATAGCGCGAGGCTAGGGACCGTGAGAGAGATAGCGCGAGAGAAAAGAAAGAGATAGCGCGAGGTGCATGCGAAGATTTTTTTTTTAATAATATTTTTTTCCAATATTAATAATAATAATTCTTTTATAATAATATTCTTAATATAAATGGGAGGAAAGAGAGGAATTATTCTAAAGTAAAATATGTGTTTTTATATTTAAAATAATTTTTTTTATTCATAAAATAGGTATGTGTAATATTTATAATTTTGTGTGTGTATGTGTGTGTGTGTGTGCGCGCGCGCGCGCGTATGAATGTGTGTATATGTGAATTTAAAATTAAAAATTTAAAATATAAGAATATATAAGAATATAATAATATAATATGAATATAATATAAAAATATAAAAAATATAATAATATAATATGAATATATAAGAAATATACAAATAATAAGATAAATAGATAAACAATATAAATTTAAAATACAAAATATAAAAATTTTAAATGCGTCGGCGGCAAGCGGTGGAGCAGCGGCTGCGAGGTGGAGGGGCGGTGGCTGCGAGGCGGTAGAGGACCATAATGGGACAGCAAGGTGCCCCTTCTGCATAACAGAAAATTTTTTTTTTATTAATTTATAAATATTTTAATTTATTTAAATAAATACTTACAAGTATTACATACTGCCTCCATGACAGGTTAGGGAGAATACGATTCCTCAATATCTCGGTCTGAAAAATCATAATGGTTCCTCAATATCTTGGTCCGAAAAATCATAATCCGATGATTCGCATGATGCCGATGGTGATGGCATATCCATTCGACCAATATATGGGTCCTCAGATCCTTTAAAATAAACCACACAGCTTTTATAGCGACGTCGAAAGCATTTGATATTGTTGTGTGCTCTGAAGCATTTAGATAAACCGCCAGTTGTTCTTAAAATATCTTCATGAATTTCTATAAAATGGGCCAAATCTTTTGTTTGGGGTTTCTGTACACCGAGTTCACGATTTCGTAGAAACTGTACCACCGAAGACATGTCCTTCGATTTTTTCTGAGTCGCCATTTTCACAACACTTGTAGAATTCTCACTTTAAGTGTCCCAGCACAATCTCCAAAAGTTTATTTTGTGCAAATAGGACACATATCACATGGAAATATCTGACACAATGATTCTCTACAATTGCAACACCATCGACAATCCACTGCATTGTGTAATTTAATCACATGCTTTCGTATAGCATACATGTGTCCGAAATCTTGAATAGAAATCATACATGAAGTACATAAAGCCAGAGCACCACCCATAGAATAATAAAAGTATATGGCGCAAACTTTTGTACGTCCGTTTAGCGCAAGGATTTGTGAATTAGACACTACCTTGTCGTGAATATCCGTAAGGTCCTCACTGCGATCACTAATATAATTACTGTCACTCGACAACGCGTGATCTTCGTCAGATTCGTCTACACTGTTATCCGACAACTCGTGATCTTCATCAGATGACTCGTCTAATATTCTCTCGAAATTATTATTTTCCATTTCTTTTTAACTCACTACACTGTGCCACTGACACTTCGCATAGGACACTTTAACTCGTCGAATGCTAAAGACTTTTTGACGCGGAGACCCACTCTCCATAAGCTTCAGCCCTATCCCTCTCAAAATTATCGCAAAGGAATATCATAGTAATAAAATCGAGCGCTATCTGTTTATAAAAATTCGAGCAGCCGAACGTTGGCGCCGATACGTCGCAATTCTTCCTTAAAAAATATTAAGAAAGATGTTTCGCTCTCGTTTATGGGAGATTTTCTGCGAGGGTACAAAGCTGCCGAACGTCAACGCTTTTACATTTTCACCTATAAATAACGTTTCGACATGTTCGTCGCAGCCTCATCCCCCTCAAAATTTCCTAAATTTCCATAATATCCTAATGATTTTATGGACATAAAATGAGAAACATAGTTTTATGGCTTCTAGAGCGCTCCGGTTACAAGCAGCCGAACGTTGGCGTCGATACGTTGCAATTCTTCCTTAAAAAATATTAAGGAAGATGTTTCACTCTCGTTTATGGGAGATTTTCCGCGAGGGTACAAAGCTGCCGAACGTCAACGCTTTTTACATTTGCACCTATAAAATGTCCATAAAATGGGAAACATAATTTTATGGCTTCTAGAGTGCACCGGTTACGAATTCGGGTAGCCATCAATCACAAAGATAATCAGTTGTCGAACATGCTTATGACCACCCCCCCCGATTCTGCGATAAGCGATCCCGCCCCGCGTGACGTCAGCCCCCGCGCCTTCGAGATCCCCACCCCCCGCGTGACGTCAGACCCCCACGCCCCGGGATACCTCCGCGCCCCGCACCCCCCTCGGAGCCCCAAGGGTTAAAACCGGCTTTATATCACTACTATAATACATGAAGGTCGATCTATATATTTTGCACTTTAAGAGGTAAAGAGCAAAACGCAGCTTAGTTAAAAATGCGTTATATGTTTCCTCAGATATTACAATTAAATACATTGAGAAATGTAGATCGTGAATTTGCTCAAAAAGGATACTTTCAAGAAGTATGTATGTTTAGTACGTATCAGAAAACAAAATCCGAGGAAAATAATAAAAATGACTTGAATCTTCGTTCGTGCGACTTATTCGATTTATTTCAACAACATATTATAGATCAACAGTCTAATGATCCCAACACAAAATACAGATTTACCATATTTATGTATATGGAAATATATATGTATATCAAATATATGGTATATATGTGTATATCAAGAAAAAGAAATAATATATTTAATATATTGGATAAAAATAAAATTATTTTCTGATGCTAACTGGCTCTGACGTAAAAACTGAAAGTTATAAAGTACAAACGCATTTTATATTATGCTATTATAGTTAATAGTAATAAAAATGGTACAACATTTCCAACAGTTAAAATAATTGGTGTAGTACTTGATGCTATTGCTAGGTATATTTTTGAAAACGTTTCGTCATTTTTTACGAATTAAGTGGTTTGGCCACTATTCTCAGTTATAGTTGATAACTGGAGTTGGGCACTAATAAATGCAATAATGAGTGAATAGAATGCAACATCAGTATCAAAATATTTAGGAAAAGTTTACATTGTTTTGAATAAAAAAGAAAAGATACGTTCTGATTTAATTATTGTACATAGCTTGTACACATTTTCAAAAACGCATTTCAGTTATATATATATATATATATATATATATATATATATTTATATATATACAATTATAGACAAAATAAAAAGACGTCACAATATATTAAAAAATCATTTTTATGAAATATAAATTATCTATATATTATATAACAATATATAAATAGGGAGACGTCAAGAAAGATAAATGATTTTTCAAACATATAGTATACTAGCAAAATACCCGTGCTTCGCTACGGTAAAATAGGAAATATTAAAAACTCTTCTCTTTACTGTTAAGTTAAAATAATTTATTAGAGTTTATTAGAGTAGCGATTGGATTAACGTTAGAATGTTAATAAAATAGATTTGTATTACTCTTGGCATTACCCGAGAAACACTACTGGGAGGTGGCCATACGACGTTCATGTTAAGTCCTGGTTGGGGGTTTAATTATAATGGCAGGCCCCCTTGCCACCTCTGTTAGATTACTCTAAAATTAAAAGTAAAAGTAAAATTTAAAAAATCTATATTGTATAGATTTTTCCGTGATAAGATCTGCTAGTTAGATTTGTGCAATTATTTCAACTGTAATTGTGCTTTTTGCATATTATTAATGCCAACAATGTTATAAACATACATAAATCTTTATTACTAAGAAATTTTGGAATTTATTAAATATGCGTTCTATGTTATAAATTAAATGTTGTCAAACAGATTATTTTTTTAACACCATTCTCTTTACAAACACAAAATCACTAAAAAATTTCAATTATATTCTTTTTCAGAAGAAATAACTTATATGTATAAGTTTCAAAAATTTTTTTATTACTAAATGTGTATTAAAACAAACATAAACAACTAACAATTTTTATATATATTGAGAAATAAATTGGCTATAAGAGCCGTACGTGGAAGAGAAGAAGAGCCTTTAAAATTCTTATTGTAACAATTTTTATTTCAATCTTTATTTTAAAAAAGTCATGTTTTCATTACGCAAACATGCCTCTCTCTCTCTCTCTTTAAAATGAAATAAAACAAAAATAGAAAAAATAAAGAATTATAAATTTTATTTAAAAATTAAGATTTAAAAATCTTAATTTAATAATAAAATTTATAAACTTAATGTAACAAGAAAATTCGATGGTCTTTTCGTTTTTCATCTCCACGGATTTTTGGTCGCTTATTTAATTTCCAACATTCATTGAGGTTGTGCCCGGGCCTCTCGCACTGTTTGCAAAATTTATTTATCGCATTTACTTGCGGGGGTTTTTCGGGTTTTGGGAGCGCGTATTTGTTGCTACTGCGGCAGTCGCGTCCGTAATGACCGTTTTCTCCACATTCGTAACATTGTGTACGTGGAGTGCGAATTTGTTGCGAGTCACTTGATTCGGCCTTATTTTTGTTTTGAGACCGAGGGTTTTCGAGAAGTTTTTCTTCTTCGCCCGCGCCGGTTATTGCTTCCTGCAGTGTCGTATATCGTTGCGCTCGAACGAGAATTTTGAGGTCGTTTCGTAGCCCGATTTGAAAATTAATCAATGCTTGTTTTTTAATGGTTTGGTGAATAGCGCGTTTAAACATGGGGGAGTGGTCTTCCCCTTCAATCATTGAATTGTATAAGTTCATGGCTAATAGGTCGACGCGTTGGCCGAAATCATGCGCGTTTTCGTTCGTCTTTTGTTTTAACGAGTTGAATTCTAATTGTAGATGCGTCGTGCTCTGTTTCGTTTGATAACAGGCTTCTAATTGTTGCTTGAGTTCTTCGTAAGTTTGAATATCATGCGTTTCGAAATCTTGCATGGCCATTCCGTCTAATTTTGTGTATAGTATTGCTTGATATAATGACTCTTTATCCGCGGGATCTATGTTCTGCATGGCATATGTGCACGCGTTTAAAAATTTTTCGAGCTTTTATTGCGAAGTTCCGTCGAAGTCTAGATTCATTGTCCTTACTCCTTTTAAGGTTAAATATCGCGGAGAGGTGCTACGTCGGTTCCTGATATCATTTTTGGATCTTCCGTATGTTGCGTTGGGGTCGTCGTTGTATGTTTCGCGGCGATCCGTGTATCGATTGCCCTCGGGGCGGTACCCGTTTCGCGTCTGTCGTACTTCTCTCGTATTTGTAGGGCGATCGTTGGTCGCGCAAGGAATCTAATTCGGTTCTCATTTCCCGAAATCCTTGTACGAGTTCAGTGAGTAGAGCGTTATTCGGGTCGGATACTGGATGTCCGGCGTCTGCATAACACGCGGCATTACTCAATTATTGATCGTAAGCGTTCGATTTCCTTGTCGACATCTTCAGGGGGAGCATTCCGTGTCGGGGAGTTTCGTCTCATTTCGTCTTCGCTTTGTGTGCCTAAGACGCTACCGTCGACTGATACGGGAGAATAGTTTCTCCTAACCGAAATTCGCTCAGAAGACGCGCGATCCGAGGGACGTCTTCTTTCGTCTATGTTAGAAGGACGTTTTCCTCGATCGGCTCGGCTTCTGATTCTGGTGAGCTAGCGCCTGAGTAACGTCTATCTAAATTTGAGCGTACGTTATCGCGAATATCGCGTACCGCTTCCTCGGCTACTTGTAGCCTACGGGCGTTACGGAACCGAATCTACGATTAAGTCGAGCTGGTCCGCTCCAGAATCGTGGCTTAAATGTGACGCGTTTTTTCGGTCGTTCCGACATTGAATAACTTCGGGCTTATTTCTCGACGCTAGAGAGGTTGATTCCCCTTTACAAGAGTATTTTATAATAGTTAGTTTCGCACTTACATTAAGAGTACAGCTCGCATGTTTTTTACGTTTCGCTCGGTTGCTGGCGAGTCTACTACTCTACGCTTTCGTGGTTGTGCAGAATTTTCACAAGACAGTCCTCCGGCGATCCCACCGCTGCCACCAATTTTATGTTGTGCCCGTGAGAGGCACGAGTTTCTTGAAGGGATCGTTGTCGGATAAAAACTGGTAAGTTCGGGATTCGTCCAGTGAATTAACACCCGAAGACGTTATACAGTGTTTAATATAGACTTCCAGGATTTATATCGGTCTTCTTACAATTGCACTCGCGTTAGAGTGTATCCTCGAACGATACTCGTAATTATTATTGAATACTTCTTGGCGCTCGTTCGTGTCGACGCGGTTTATACGTATACAGTTGTTGTTTCGAATTGACCCCCGAGTGTTAGTAACGGGTCCTTTTTATATTAGATAATTGGATCGACACGCGCAATCAAAAGATCTAGATGCAAGCGAAGGAGGTTAACGGGACGCTTCGCTTGCATTTTGGCAATTTTGAAATGTAATCGCTTAGTCGGCGTTAGCCTCGTTTTTCGGATTGCGTGAGACCCGTTGCGTCGGCGTTTCGCGCGGATATGCACTCTAATTTTGGTTGCTTAATATAATTGCTTAATTATATGTGTAATATATAAATATTATATTATATAAATATAATATAGCTTTAGGGCTATAACAATACTTAATATTAATCTACAAATATTTCTGCTACGGATACTCTCTTTTTATTTCACGATAATTTCTATTGCTTTTTTTCTTTTGTATTATTTATCATATATCTTCTGTTTATATGATTCTTTTATATACATATGTATAAATTTTTATTTTATATTATATATTTTTTAAATAAAAATTTTTTTTAATATACACTCACTCCAAAAAAAGCGGTACACTTAAAATTTGGGAAAAAATTATCAAATTTCAAATAACAATAACTTCGTAAATAATAAAGATAGAAAGGTTTATAAAAAACAAAAATGAAACTTGGAATCTCTACTTTAGGAATCTATTCATTTTAATGTTGCGAGATAAATTTATTGAAAATGGCGGATAACAAAACGAGAGCATGCAAAATTGAAAAATAATGGTCCGAGTTCGCCACGACACAATGAATAAAAAGGCACCTTTTTACTTTAAATGCGAATAACTCTGCGAAAAATCATCGTATTGAAATGATTAAAAAAGCATTTTAAAGAGGAAACTCTGTACCATCATATGCTTTTTATCCCATTGAGTTACGACATTTGACTCATCCCATGTGCCGTGGCAAACTCGGACCATTATTTTCCAATTTTGCATGCTCTCGTTCTGTCATCTGCCATTTTGAAAAAAATTGTTACACATAATTGCGATATAAAATTTCGAAAAGTGGAAATCCGAACCTTTGAAATGCTTTTCGTAAAATCCTGCTAGTTGTATTAGGTGCTGGGATATTCAATTTTGAAATTTTAACAACGCCAAATTGTAAGAATAAGAATTCCGTGGTTCGCCAGCTCCGCGGTATTTTAAGACTCCAAATCGTCCTCGTGGTGGTGTGCGTATGTGTGTTAGTGAGTGTGTGTGTTTGCGCGCGCGTGCGTGCGTGAGTGTGCGTGTGGGAGTCTCCTCTTTAAAATGCTTTTTTAATCATCTTGATACGATGATTTTTTGCAGAATTATTCGCATTTATAGTAAAAAGTTGCCTTTTTATTCAAATGTGAATATCTCAGCGAAAAATCATCGTATCGAGATGATTACAAAAGCATTTTAAAGAGGAGACTCTGTATTATTATATGCTTTTTATCCCATTGAGTTACGACATTTGACTCACGCCATGTGCCGTGGCAAACTCAGACTATTATTTTTCAATTTTGCATGCTCTCATTTTGTCATCCGCCATTTTCAATTTTATCTTGCAATATTAAAATGAATAGATTCTTAAAATAGATATTCCAAGCTTCATTTTCGTTTTTTATAAACCTTTCTATCTTTATTATTTACGAAGTTACTGTCATTTAAAATTTGATAATTTATATATTTTTAAATATTCTTTTTAATATATACACATACTAATACTTTCAACAAAGTACTTTTTGTTGAAAGTATTAGTATAAAAAGCAAAAATGTTTGGTTATAATCGTTTATCGTTCCCCTCTTTTTTTATATAGACTGGTTAATCCAGTAAGGCGCATAGGCGAGGTTCAAACATTTTGGTCCAACTAATTTGTCTTGAAAAAGGAAAAAGTGAGAAATTTTGGTGCGCTCATAACCTAACGTCGCCACGTAACGATAGTTCAACCGGCAAGGCTGTAGTGACGTCAAGGAGGTATGCGCAAGCGTGTAAGTCAGGCGTCTTGGTTTAACCAATTCACCTTGAAAAGGCAAATTGAAAAAATTCAATTTTGCTCTTATAACACGCACATGCACGGCCAGGTGTTTTAGTCCAACTAATTCACCTTGAAAATGTAGTTGAAAAAATCAAATGCATACATGACCTCTACGTGAAATATGTCATAGTATAGCATAATGTTACATAATATTTATAAAAAAAAAGAGCAAAAGCACAATTGTTTTTTGTTTCTCATAATAGGGAGTCGTCAAGAACGTTGGGTAAAGTCGACATCTCGGGAGGCTAGAAGTGATAGCTACCGTTCTTACAGGCGTTATTATGATACCGATGAGAGGAGCTTTAGCCGGAACTATCATCCGGGTGGACGTATTGGTGATAGCGATTTCCTGGATGACTACGACAGCAAAGAGCGCGGTACAAGGAAACTTTCCCCCGCCTCGAATGTCATGGACAGAAATCTCAGCTCACCGGAGACGGAATTAGTCAGCGAGGCTATCCAGGAGGGATCTGAAAAAGCGTCATCCGAACAAGTATCCGAGATAGCAGGCGATCAAGGAGAAAAAACTCTGGATAAGTCGGATAACGCTCAGGAGAAAGAAGAAGATAAGGAGTTGCCTGTAGAGATCGTAGAAATGTTCGAAGACCGCATTATGCCGGATAGTGTTAGCACAGGCTGTTCACAAGGATCTTGCAGTCAGATGGGAAGATATTATTAAAAAAGGTCTTTCGTCTGAAGAACGGAAAAAATTGCTAAAAAAGATTCCCCCTCCGGGAAATTGTACGAGTATAGATCCACCACAATTAAATTTGGAGGTTAAATCCGCCTTAGATAGCACTATGGTTAAGAGAGACGAGCGTATTGTTGAGAAACAGAAGAAGATAACTGCAGCTGTTGCCGGAGTTGCAAAAGTTTTAAGTGCTACGCTAAAAAAAAGGACCTAGAGAATAAATTAGGCCTGGTGGAAGATCTTAGCGGAGTCGCGAGAGTGTTAGTAGACTTACAACGCGATGAGACAATGATCCGTAGAAGTCTTATTTTGAAAAATATCAAGGTTTCATATAGAGACACTCTTAAGGATATCTTATGGGACGAAGAGCTTTTTGGAAAAGGATTGACGGATAAACTCAAAACAGTTAAGGTCTTGCAGCAGTCATCGAAGGATTTAAAAGGCGGCGCAAAAGGAAAAACAGAGACCAAGAATTAAAAAAACTTGCGAAGCTTGTCTCGCTGGAATCGACAGAAGTCATACGATCAATCGAAGGTGAACGGGCAGAAACAAACATACAACCAACGATGAAACTCGTCTTCTCAGAGTCGCAGTACTTATCGGAAGCCGGAACAAGCATCTGCGAAAAAGGAATAAATGTAAGTAAGGTTGCCGGTAGGTTGACAGAATTTAGAGATCAATGGTCGCGGTTAACTTCAGATGCAACCATCCTGAGTTGGGTTTCAGGATATAAAATACCGTTCTCAGCAAAGTGAGACAATCCTTACACCCAAAAGAACCTCAATGGTCCGAACAGGAAAAGTTACAGATTCGGAAGGAAATTGCTCAATTGGTAAAGAAGCAGGCAATCTCAAAATGTCAACCGATTTCAAATCAATTTATTTCAAGAATTTTTCTTGTTTCTAAAGCTAACGGGTCTTACAGATTTATTCTTAATCTCACAAAGAGCTTAATAAGTTTATTAACACTGAACATTTTAAATTAGAAGACGGAAAACCGGTTAAACGTATATTGTAGAAAGGTTATTTTATGGCATCGATTGATTTGAAAGACGCGTATTATTTGATCCGCATTGCTAGTGCAGATAGAAAATACTTAAGATTTGGGGATGTTCTCTACGAATTTAATTGTTTGCCTTTTGGGTTATATAAGCACGACTCCGTATACGTTTACAAAAATTTTGAAGCCAGTGATCTCCTACTTAAGGGAATTGGGTCATTTGTCCGTTATTTATTTGGATGATCTGCTACTGTTAGACACATACAATATGATTAAAAAACGTAAAGGAAACAGTTAAATTGTTGTTATCATTAGGGTTCGTAATAAATAAAGAAAAGAGCAGAATGGAGCTGGCGACCAGATGTAGATTTCTCTTTGATTATGATACGATTGTGATGACTATTGAATTACCGACGGAAGAAAAAAGAAAGTCAGTGATCAAGTTCATAAATTCAGTACAATTACGCGATGTTCCACATTCGAGAATTTGCTAGGTTTGTAGGAACTTTAGGTTCATGCTGTGCAGCTTTAAAATTCGGTTGGGTACACATGAAGGATTTTGAACGAGAAAAGTTCATCGCATTGCAGAAAAATAAGGGTAATTATGAGACTCGTATGGAATTAAATGACGGAATCAGAGAGGATTTGGACTGGTGGAAGTCGCATATTATGAATGCAAAACGTTCGATTGAGATCTTTGAACCTGTCTTGGAAATATTCTCGGATGCATCATTCTCAGATTGGGGTGTTTTTTGCCAAGGCCAACGAACTCATGGATATTGGAACGAAGAGAAAAAGAAATGCCATATCAATTGTAACGGGCCGCTTTTCCCGATACGGCCGGACGTTACTCAGTCGTGATCGCAAGGTTCGGGAAAGGGCTGATGCGAAAACACAAGAAGGTGACTCAGTATTTAAATAAAGAACACAGTTTATTTAACGTTTCGCGTAATTACAGAAGAAGTGATTCGCGATATTATATTCATACAACGAAAGAAAACAATGCATTAAATGCTTCGGATAAATACATTAAAGTGATTCGCGATATAATACAACTAAAGACACAATGCATTAAACGCTTCGGATAAATACATTAAAGTGATTCGCGATATAATACAACTAAAGAACCAATGCATTAAACGCTTCGGATAAATACAGTAAAGTGATTCGCGATATAATACAACTAAAGAAACAATGCATTAAATGCTTCGGATAAATACATCAAAGTAACTCGCGATATAATACAACTAAAGAAACAATGCATTAAACGCTTCGGGTAAATACATTAAAGTGATTCGCGATATAATACAACTAAAGACACAATGCATTAAACGCTTCGGATAAATACAGTAAAGTGATTCGCGATATAATACAACTAAAGAAACAATGCATTAAACGCTTCGGGTAAATACATTAAAGTCATTCGCGATATAATACAACTAAAGAAACAATGCATTAAACGCTTTGGATAAATACATTAAAGTAACTTGCAATATAATACAACTAAAGAAACAATGCATTAAACGCTTCGTGTAGGCGCGGGGTTATTGCCCCAGGCTCGTGTCGTTTATCGACAGTTTAAAGGGCCGAGCCTTTGCACTGTCTCGGTCGCGTGTTGATGTTGTCGCGCGAGCGGTGACGGCGCGTGAAGCGGGGTGCGGCGGGGCCGAGCGCGTGGCTTTGGTATGCGCGTTTTTGTGCACGCTCTCTCTCGTGTCCGAGAGAGCGTTCGAGATATCGAATGCGCATTGCGTTATTCGCGCGGTTCGGTCGTTTTTGATAGCGTATGGGGCGCGGGATTGTTTCGCGATTATAACCATAGGATATTATGGTTCCCCAGGGACGGTTACCGGTGACGGAAACTCCCGTCCAAGGCAGAGAACTCCCTACCTCGAGGTATTGTCCGGTACCGAAATGCAAACGGAAGTGAGCGGTTCCGATAACCGAAAACTTTCGATGGAGACCGGACACTCCCGATTCCCTCGGTCGTTCGCTCGTGAATGATAGGTAGGATCTGGCTAGGTGGCGGCGGTGAGAACGCTCACCGGAGGCAGAGTACACCCGACCCCCGTAACTCGTCGCTAGCTAGTTTTCTGGTATCTGGTTCGGTTCTAGGAGCTATGCTAGCTCTAGAGCGGATCGGAAATCGGAGTGATTCTTCTTGTCTGGAGCCGCTCTTTTTATACGGCTCCAGATCTCGATCGCGAGCTGATTCGGCGAACTTCGTTCGCTCTCGGGATCGTTCGGGATTCGGCGCGACGCGAAGCGCGGAGCGATACGTCGGTTGTAATGACGGCCCGTATTAAATAATTTAATTGTGGCGCATCGCGCCTGCTGCATCGCCCGGCCGGTGTTCGCCGGGCGCAGCCTTCCGGCGGTAATCGGCCGGGTAACGGGGGGTCTCGTTACTCAATTATTTAGAATTGTTAGCAGCATTTTTTGGACTCAAGTGCTTCGCAGAAAAAGTCAGAAATAGTGATATTTTGTTACAAATTGATAATACAACCACGATTGCTTACATAAATAAAATAGGCGGTATTCGGTTTAAGAAATTGAGCGAGTTGGCAAAACAAATCTGGGAGTGAAGCGAAAAGAGTGTCTAATCTTTGGGTGTTCGCGTCGTATATACAATCTAAAGAGAACGTCGAAGCGGACATTGAGTCGAGACGTCTTGAGCCGGAGACGGAATTTGCACTATCACACAGCCTTTCAAACGATAGTACAGAGGTTTGGTAAACCGAACATTGACTTATTTGCATCGAGAACGAATTCTAAATGTTCACATTACGTTTTGTGGATGAGAGATCCTGATGCAATAGCTATTGATGCGTTTACTATTAACTGGAGATCGTTTTATTTTTACGCATTTCCGCCGTTCTCGATTATACATCTGTCGGAACGTTGTTAAGAAGCCATTCGAGCTAAGAGACGTACCGGTAGAGACGACAGATATCAAGGTTTCTTCGCTGACGGAGTCCTCGTTTAGGCAGTACAATGGTTGGTTGAAAAAGTGATGGAGGTATTGCAGAAACAATAACGTTAATCCATATAAAGGAACGATAGCGGAGGTTCTGAAGTTTTTGACAGAAGAGTTTCAAGGAAATAAAGTCTCTTATGGCACGCTCAACAGCTGTAGGTCGGCAATGGGTCTAGCACATTTCCACGCGAAGCGAGGTTCAACCCAGACCTATGTGTCTAGTTTTTTGGTAGTAGAGCCCCCCGCAGAGCGGCAGAACCCACTGCGTCCACGCATACACTTTTCCACGCGAAGCGAGGTTCCACATGGGTTTGCAATTTTCCACGCGAAGCGAAGTTCAACCCGAACCTATGTGTCTAGTTTTTTGGTAGTGGAACCCCCCGCAGGCGGGTGGAATCCACTATGTCCGCGAATGTACTTTGCAAGACAAAGCAAAGTTCACGTAGGTTTCTATTTGTGGGTGGTTAGAGGGTGTTTTGGGGTAGCGGGGTACAAAGTCCATACACCTCCTTGTGGTGTGCCCTGGTAACGACATGTGTCGGCTAAGTTATGGACGTTGTAGGTTTAATGTACTGTCGGTGAAGTAATTTGTCGAACAAATGACTGTGTCAGTTAAGTATACTTGTCGATCATGTAAACTGTAGGTCAAATAACCGTGTCGGTTAAGTGTACTTGTCGGCCATGTTAATTGTCGATTTGTTAGTGATATTATCGGTCAAGTGTATTGTCGACCAAATGGTGTCAGTCAAGTAAATCGTCGGTCAAATGATTGTCGGGGAAATAAATGCGACCCGTCGGCAATAGCCTTACTGCGGGGTCCAGAAGTGGGAGAAGATGCGAGAGTAAAAAGATTCTTTAGAGGAATTGAAAAACTACGACCTAGTAGACCGAAATATGATTCTACATGGGATCCCAAGATCGTGTTGGATCATGTGAATTGTTGGAGTGCTAATAAGGATATGACATTAGAGAAACTATCCTTGAAGTTAGTAACGCTGCTCTCTCTCACTACTGGACAACGTATGCAGACACTCGGACTGATTAACATAAAAAATATTCGCAAAACTAAGAAGGGTATTGAAATAAAAATTCCCGATAGAATTAAGACTTCGAGGCTTGATAGATCACAACCGACATTATTTGTTCCGATTTATCGCGAAAATATGAATTTGTGCGTTGTTTCTTCATTAGAAGCGTATCTGGAAAAAACTAAGGACTTGAGAGGTCTAGAGACAAAATTGTTTATTTCAATAATAATTAGATACTTAAAAAGTCGCTAGTAAAATTTTAAAATAGGAACGAAGTAAAGTCGACCCAACTAGCCAAAATTATATTTATTTTAAAAAACACACAACGTTTCGACCATATGGATGTGGTCCTTATCAAGTGTAATATTCATTAGTAGAGGTGCAGCCAAATTAACGATAACGTCAACTTTTCCATAATATAGTTACAACATATTTAAATAAACATAACATAAATTCAATTTTGTCAAAACATTTGAAAGAGAGAAAAAGAGAAAACGATCCTATCGTTATGATGATTCGTCAAAAACCCAAAAAATTGTTTATTTCCTTCAAAAAACTCTTTAGGTCAGTATCCAGTCAGACCTTAAGTCGCTGGATTAAAAAGACTCTCAAGGATAGCGGAATTGATATGAACGTATTCAGCGCATATAGCACTCGCCATGCTTCGACTTCAGCCGCTAAGAGAAGTGGAGTCAGCATAGACGTTATCAAAAGAACAGGAGGGTGGTCTAATTTGAAATGTTTTTTAAAAAATGCAATAAAACTTCCAAAACTTGTTAATTTTTCTAAATTTTTAAATCAATAATTTGTAGATAACAATATATGTAGATAACTAATATAGCAATGGGACGAAGACGTCGGGCAGAAGAGCTCGAGGCACCACTTGCACGTAAGTTTGTATAAAATATTAATTTTTAAAAAATTACACAATTTCACCAAGATAACAATAAATTTTAGGGAGAGTATGATTAAACGAAAATGCACGTGAGTCGATTCCAGTTATTTCTCTGTCATCAGGTGAGCTTCAATTTTAAGAAAATAACACAAAAAGTAAAAATGTAAAAATTTTACGAAATATATATAATTATATCATTTTTAGATAGCGATAATGATGATGACGATGATAACGTGAGTATAGTCACCGTGAGCACAGCCGATCCTGAAATATTTTCACCCAGTAGGTTAATATTTTAAAATAAATTCAAACGTTTCACATGAGGAAATAAAATATAAAAATTAAGAAAAATATTAATATCTTCTTTATGATTTTATTAGCTTTCCCAATGATTGGTGGGCTTAGAAATAGAATGCAGGAAGAAAAAGAGCAGGAAGAAGAAGTGCAGGAAGAAGAAGTGCAAGAAGAAGAAGTGCAGGAAGAAGAAGAGCAAGGAGAAAAGCAAGAAGAAAAGCAGGAAGAAGAAAAACAACACGTTACGTTGGATAATGTGGAGAACAGTGATGACGACTACAGGGTGTGTATGTAGTGAATGAAGGTAACAATGTTATCTTATTTCTCGTCATTTTATGCGCGAATTTAAAATTAAAAAATTTTTAATTTAAAATATTTAAGCGAATGTAAATTATTTTTATTAGAAATCCGTTACACGCCTTACTTTTCTCCGGAAGGCTAGAAACGAGTTGAAAATTAAAAGGTGAGGAATACTCACGAGTAATACTTGACAGATGTCTTATTAAATTTGAGCATGAAAATAAGAATAATATAAAATATAAATTTTATTTTTAATTTAATTTTTTTGTTTTATTAGTGCAGAGTGATGGCAGTCGAACATCTAATGTACAAGTGTCGCAGCTTCCTGATAACGAGGAAAGAGATGGGAGAGAGCAGAACGTGGAGGAAGCCGACGTGGAAAACCGCCTTAACACCACGTCGGAGACTGAAGAAACTGAAGAAGAGATGGAGAATCGACACGTCAACACAACAGAAGCTCAAGAAGGCGAAGAAGAGCAGCTGGAGAATCAACAACAACAGATCAGTGATTTTCTATATATAAATTTGTTGTCGGAGAATACGCGACGTTTTAAAAATTTTGGCGTAATCGGAAGAGAAGCGAGTTTTGCGATATGACAGTTATCTGAAGACGAAAATATATATCGCGCGCTAGAAATCGTGTTTTGACAATGACTATTCTGGCTCCGCACGCTATAGTTTTAATTCGTCTAAATCTAGATGTGAGAAAGCTGTAGATTTAGAAACGTTTATTGCTGCCCCAATTGGGGATTACAAGGCGCTTTTTCCCTTAAGGAGCGGTCCCAAACCTTTACACACTTTTTACATCCACTTATAATCTATCCTTAACCTATGACTTAGCCTATAAAATATACAGAAAACAAAACGCCATGCAACTCCGCCTTACTCTCGCCCTATCTCGTCGCACCATTTACCTCTCTTTCATCTCTCTCTTTACGCTCTATCTACCCCTACACATACACTCTCACCCTTCCCCTCCTATCTTACGCAATCTTATTACTAGCTTAATCTAATGTGGGACCTCCGCTTCCGGTTACTTCCGCCTTTCCTCCTCCACTTTCTCTCTCTCTCTCTCTCTCTCCCACTCTCTCCCTCTCCCCCTTTCCCCTCACCACCTTCCCCGTCCCCTCTCGCTTCCTCCAACAGTTTTACCCACAATTCCCCTTCTCCTTCCTCTCCCAGTACCTCCCTCACCATTTCCTGCCAGCTTTCTCCCCTTCCCCATTCCATACATTCCTCCCATACATGTTCCCATGTCTCCACCCCTCCCCCACACATCCTACACCTCCTTTCCTCCTCCTTCTCCCAATATCTATTTCCCCTCATCCCATTCCCCAATCTGTACTTCGCCATCCTCTGCCACCTTCCTTCCGTCCATCCTTTCCTCAGATACTTCGGTACTCCCTCCCCCTTTACCTGCTTGTACCATTTATTATATACCGAATTCTCAATCTTTTCCCATCTCTCCTCCCTCTGTCCTTTCTTTTCCCATTCCTCAACCTCCTCCCACCTAAATTCCCCTCTTTTCCTTCTTTCCTCCACCTCCCTTAAATTCATCCCTTTACCGTCAAAAAACTCTTTTCTTTCTTTCTCCCACTCCGATATTTCCCCTCCCTTTTTAGCCCTCTCCTTAATTTCCTCTAAACATACTCTCGCCAGCCCCCCTCCCTTACCCTCCTCCAACCTCTTCTCATATCCCCACGCCCTTCTTCCCATCCTTGATCTTAACTTTTCCCTTTGGAGCTCCTCCCTTATCATATACCCCGGCGTTCCCCAATCCGCTCCTAACATCCATCTCATATACCTTTCCTGCACCCTTTCCAATCCCTCTCTCTCCTTCCACCCCCATATCTCAACCCCATACCCTAAAACCGTCCACACTAACGCATCAAAAAGCCATAATCTCCTCCCCCAATTACCCCCAAATCTCCTCTTTCCTATCCCCCATACTTGCCCCAATACTGCTGCCCCCTCCTCATCCTCTCCCTCACCTGTCCATCCTGCCCCCCATTCCTTTGTACTACATAGCCTAAATACTTGTACTCCTTTACCTCCTCCAACTTCTTTCTCTTCCAATACCAACTAGCTTTCTTCAGCCTCCTTCCCCCCCTTCCTGCACCTCATCACCTTCGACTTGCTCTCATTCAACTCCAATCCCTTCCCCTCCAAATATCTACCTAATCTTTCCATCATACACCTCATTCCCCCCTCATCCTCTGCCATCATCACCACATCATCCGCGTACGCTAGCGTGTATATCCTATCCTCTCCCAACCTCACTCCTCCCCATCTCCCTTTCCTCATCTCCTCCTCCAAGTCCGCCATCATCATATTAAAAAGCAGCGGACTCAGAGGACACCCCTGCCTCACTCCCCTCCCTGTCCAGAACTTTTCTCCCCTCTCCTCCCCTATTCTAACCCTGAATCCTATCTCCCCTACTAACTCCTCACATCTCCTTACTATCCCTTCCTTCACCCCCCTCCCTCTCAACGCCGCTATTAATTTCACCCTGTCCACCGAATCAAACGCCGCCCTCAGGTCTACAAAAAATAGTACCATTTGTCTTCCTTTCCTGCTTATCTGTCTATTTATCAAATAGTTTAAAACGTAAATATTATCTACTGTCCCCATCCCTCTCCTGAACCCCGTTTGATTCGGTGGCACCATCCCTCCTTCCTCCACTTCGCCCCTCAGCCACTCTGCTAACACCGTCGCATACACTTTGTATAACGACGGCGCCAGCGTTACTCCCCTGTAATCTGAGACCTCCCTTCCCTCTCCTCTTTTCAAAATTGGTATCACCAACCCCTCACACCATTCTCTAATCCACCCTTCCCCCTTCCATATCCTATTACAAAATTCCCACACCCACTCTTCTAGCCCCTCTCCGCCATATTTCCACACTTCTCCTGGTATTCCATCCACCCCCACCGCCTTCCTATCTTTTATCCTTCCTATCGCCCTCCTAATTTCTCCCCTTTCTATCTGGTCTTCCTGATCTTCCACCTTCTCCCTTATCCTCCTGCTTCCTCCCAACACCACTCTCGACTCCACCCCCCCCTAATAAATCCCTAAAATAACTGTTCCATTCTTCCATCTCAATCCCTTCTCCCCCCTCCTTTCCCCCTTCTCCTCTCTTTCCTAATTACCTCCCATACCTGCCCCTCCGTCCTCGCTTCCACTGCCCTCCTAGTCCATTCTTCATTCTCCTCCTCTTTCTTCTTCCTACATAATCCCTTGTACTCCTTCTTTCTTCTCTTATATTCCTTTCCCTCCCCCCTTTCCTCTTCCATCTTTTCAACTCCTTTGCCACCTCCCCCTTATCTTTTCTGCACTCCTCATCAAACCACCCTCCCCTTTTTCTTCTCTCCTCCCTACTTTCCCCCCCATTTCCCTTACTTAGCACTTCCTGTATTTTTCTTTCCATCCTCCCCCACTCCACCTCTACCCCTCTCTCTTCTTGTTCATCTCCCTGCCTCTCCCCTATCACTCCTAACCTCTCCCTGAATTCCTTCTTCCCCTCTCCCGACCAGTTCCACCTCTTTTCCCTCTTTTTTACCTTCTTCTCCAATCCTCCTCTTTCCCCTCTGATCCTTACCACTACCGGCATGTGGTCCGAGTCAATCCTATCTCCTATCTCTACCCTCATAATTTCCTCCCTCACCTCCTCCTTCACAATCACATAATCAATGACTGATCTCCCATTCGGCCCCATGTACGTCCAGCTCCCCTCCTCATCTCCTGCTACCCCTCCATTCACAATTGCCCACCCTATCTCCTCTAATCTTCTCACTAACAATTTCCCTTCCCCATTCACCTTTGCATCCTTCGACCTTCTTTCCTTTCCCTCCTCTTCTGAGAAAGCTGTAAGGAATTGCTTAAAATAAATGATGTATTTGAAATTAAAACACCTTATAATTTCTATATGAGTAAAGCATAGATAAATATATAACTTAGAACATACACCTCTTTGGTTACATAAGGATAACTGTCTGAAGAATCACATTGACTTGACGTTATAACAAGTATTTATATGATAATCTCATGTGATACATGCCTTTTCAACTTAAAATCTCTTCAAACGTAATAAATTAAAGTATAGCTTTCTTTAACATTGCCACGCAAATTTCTTAGCATATAAAGGATGAGAATTTAGTTTAACGCAACATAACAACATAAAGTTTCTTTTAGCGTAGACAGATAAGATTAATTAAAATTGTACCGTAACATAGAACTATATCTCTTTATCAAGCTTCACAGCTGTTGTGTGCCGCGTAACGGCACTGGGATTGCGCCGAATAAAGGATGGGGATCCTCGGGTCGCACAGGATATTGCAGAGATTTAGGATAGTGTTTTCCTTCTTTCGTCTCAGAAATATACTTTCGAGTTTTATTTAATGTGGTTTACCCTTTATTTCTCGTCCTTTATTCTTTAAATATATATTCGCGCAGAATTAGATGTTTGGCTAGCGAGCGTTTATTAGTAAATCTTTTCTTAGTGACTCTTCGTCTTGTTAGTGTTTCGGAATTTTGTTAGCGACTGCGTTACTTCTGATTTGAATCTTAATTTGCGACTGTCCTCGCGGGCTGACTCTCGGTCTTATATATTCTTTGTTTCTTGGATTTCTTTCGGGAGAGGCCCTTGGAAACAGGTCTCTGATTGGTTAGTAATATTCACGTGTTTTTGTTCTAACTGCAAGCGAAGCAGGTTGAAGTCGCAGGTCTTCGCTTGCATCTCGCGGTTTCCGGTGCTTCGCGCGTGTCTTGCTGCGTTAGCGTTTTCGCGCGACGAGCGTTTGTCGAGAGCGCTCTTTTATAAGCAAAAATGTTTTACAGTATTCTATAAAGATATTCAGTAAATTCTAATTTCTAATAACTAATGGTTATAGTTCAGGCTTTAACATCCCTCCCCCGTAAAAAAAAGAAAAACGGAGGTACGAAGTTTTTCGCTTCCTTCTTATTTTATGTTAAAATTATTTCTAATGTTACCTACAATTATAATTCCCGGTTACAATGTAGTTTTATAATCGTTTCTTATTTCTAAAATCTAGTACTTTGGCTTCTTTTTAATATTGATCTTGGTATGCCAAAGTCATCGACTATCCTAACTGATGGTCGTCTTTTGTTTTTATTTCTTCGTTGTATTATTATCCAAAATATTATAATGGTTATTATGATTAATATTATTATTATTCCGCTAGATGTCATTGGATAGATAAATTGTTTCGTTGCGTAGAAGTTTTGTTCGTTGTTTTGTAAGTCGTTATCTATATCTGTCAATTTGGCTTTGAGGTTTGTTAATTCTAAGCGATGTTGTGAGATATTTTCTAGCATGTCTTCGTTACGTCCTGTTATATTTCCGTCTCTTGGAATTGTTATATTGATATTAGGTAGAAAGGTTTCTAGAACGGTTTCGTATGTCTTGTCTTCTGTTTCTATTGTTGTGTCCGTTGTTGTCAGTTTACAATTTCCGTTTAGCGTAATTTCGCCGGTATTTCTTATTATTTTATTTTCGAGCTGACCGTCACATTGTATGGTTATCGTTTGTTCGGCGTCCATCGAGTATAACCAAGTGTGCTCTTGGTGTAATGCTATCCATAACATATGGGTTGAGACATAGTGTCTTACATTACATTTGCTCTGATAATACTGTCGCTGCGTATACATTTGAATTTCGCATGGTGCGTCTAAATCTACGCGGTGTACGGGTGCATTGCGTTTACAAACATATTGTGTATTAATTTTATTACAATTTCACAATTCGCTTTCTGTTATTGTAGCATATGTTAATTTTTCTGTATCTATAACAATTATTTGATTATTTATTTTGATATAATTGTATACATTATCATAGGATGGTGTGGGGAATTCTATTACTTTTACAATATCATAGGTCGGTTGCGCAATTAAAGGGAAATGCAAAATAGTATATATTGTCGTCGGATCACAGTACGCTGTTATCGCGGTGTTTTCTTCTATCGCTAACCAGTCGTCTGTGCGGATTTTAAAAGGAAAATATAATCCTTCTGGCAGTTGCGCTGCCGCTTCCTTTAAATGGATTACAATGTCATTAATCGGCATTAATTTAGGGTGCATTTCGCCTTTTCGTATATATGTTAAATATTCTATTATATTTACTGCGTCCTTTACTAATTCGCCTATAATTGCATCTATGGCCCTGAAATGGTCACGTATTTCTTCTAAAGAAATAGATTCGGTTATGGTTTTTTGCAATACTTTTTCGTTATGTTTAATTATGTTTTCTAATTTATCTAAATGCGCTACAGTAGCATTTATTATTTTTAATTGGTTACGAATCGCGTGTTCGGTTACTTGTCGATTATATTCTAATAATTCTAGCTGTTCGTTTATGCGTTTTTCGTCATTTGCGTCCATGGTCCCGAATAATGTTTTTGCTATCGAGCCTATTCCATTTATTAGTCCTCGACGTTTGTTTATAGGTCTTTTGTATATAGTGTTAATTTGATTCATTATGTTATTTAAATATTTTAATTTTCGTTTCGCGATATTATTCGAATTGATACATGTGATCTTATAATAAGGGGGTCGCAAAATTGTTGAATCGCACATTGTTTCTGATTGTTTTAAATAATTTTTTATTTATTCCTGTCTGTAATTTAGGGTGCTAGGTCTAATTTTATTACTAATTTCCATGTTTTCTTGGAATAGTGTAGTTGACCAATTTGCTCAAAGTATATCCCTGGGCTATGCTTGAATTCCGTTATTTCATACGGTCGATTCTTCTCGCGTTGATTCGCGGATGCTGCAGTATTGCAGATTAAGAGTGTGAGTGTCCTGTAATAATATATTAAGTGTTTATTTTATCTTTAATGGTATTGCTTTGGTTCGCAACTTTTTATCAGGTGAAAAAGGTGTTAGTTTCATATGTGACTCTTGAGTCCCGGGGTGCTTCTGCATCTCATCCTTTAGTCTTATGACAGCTTTTGTGCCGGTTGGAAAAAAAAAAAAATTTCTTTTCGGTCAATTAAAAATGTTCAGTAGCGACATGATTTTTAATTGTTTGGGCTGTGATGAGATCACGCCCTGGTGGGAGCCTATGTGCTCCGAATGTGTACGTGCACGTGCCGTGCGTCGCTCGCCTGTGGTGGGGCCGGAACTACCGGCCACCCGTTTGGGGCGGCCCGTGCGGCTATCCGCCGGGCTGCGGGCACCCCGTTTTCTTTGCGGGTGTCCGTTGACATTTCCACGGGGGTACGTATCGTACAGGAGGTAGTGCTTGTGCCTCCGGTGGAGGCATTCCTGATTCCAGTATACCGGATCTTAGAGGCCCTACAACAAGGGCGGCCCTACCCGTACGGCCCCGACCGTCGTGACGCTTGCGAGGCGGATGATGATTGAGTAAGTATTAGTTTTCTATAAATAGCTTTAGTCTATTCGTATGCATGCGCACTGCTTTTCTTCCCTTTTTTACTGTGTAGTTTACGTCGGAATTCTTTTCGGTTATTACGTACGGTCCTGTCCACAGCGCGTCTAATTTTTTCGATCGTCCCCGTCGGAGCGTCTCGTCGTATACTAGTATTTTGTCGCCTATCTTAAACTTTGTTTCTTTCGTGGATTTATCGTAGTATCCTTTGGCTTTTATTTTTTCTTTTTTAATATTTTCTTTCGCGAGCTGGTTTTGTCGCCCGTATTCTTTCTTTTAATTCTTGCGAGTAGTCGTCGTAACTATACGTAAGTTTAGGCGGTCTCGCTAGGGCTGTCGGTAGGTCCGCTTGATGTCCGTATACTAATTCGAAAGGTGTATATCCCGTAGCCGTGTGTGGGGTCGTATTATACGTAAACATTGCGTAGGGAATCCACTCTTCCCAGTCTGTCTGGTCGGCATTTATATAGTGTCTTAAATATTCGGCTAAAGTACGGTGTGAACGCTCCAATGCTCCGTTGCTTTCGGGGTGATAAGCTGTTGTTTGAATTTTATCGATTTTAAGTAATTTGCACGTATTTTTAAATATTTCACTTACAAAATTTGTTCCTTGGTTGGTTAGAATTTTTTCGGGAATCCCGTATTCGAAAATTATTTTCGTGGCGAATTCTTTCGCGATAGTGTTAGCTTCTTGGTTTGCGATCGGTATCGCTTTGCTAAATTTGGTTAAATTATCTTGGAAAGTTAGTAAATATTTATTTCCGTTATTAGTAATTGTTAACGGTCCGACTATGTCTAGCGCGCATTTCTCGAATGGTTGACTCGGCGTGTCCGTAATAATGAGGGGTGCTTTTACTCGTCGCGATAATTTATTTTTCTGGCAAGATTCGCATTTCGAGATATATTTTTCGACATCTCTTGTCAACCTTGGCCAGTTATGATTTAATCGAATTCTTTTTATTGTACGTTCGATTCCCTGATGTCCTCCTGTGGGCGCATCGTGATATTCGTAGAGTATTTGTTGCTTCTCCTCTTCGGTATATACTCTTGCGTTATCGGCGAGTTTTTCTTCTCCCTCGTCTTTCTCTTCTTCTACTCTACTTCTTCTACTTCTTCTTTGAAGATTTCTCTGTTTCTTCTCTCGCTTGCATCTCGAGTTACGTGTCGACTTAGCGCGTCGGCGTTCGCGTTTGCTCGTCCGGCCTTGTGAATTATCTCGTAATCTCGTACTCTTCTAATTTTAATATCCAGCGGATGAGTCTTGATCCGGGGTCCGTGATGTTAAATAGCCAAATTAAAGGTTTATGGTCGGTTATTATTTTAAATTTTGTTCCATAGACATATGGTCGAAAATGTTTAACTGTCCATACGATTGCTAACAATTCTTTTTCGGTCGTATTATAATTTTGTTCTGCCCGAGATAATACTCGGCTGGCGTAAGCGATAGGTCGGTCCTTACCTACCGGTCCCTGTGACAGCACGGCTCCGATTGCATAGTCGGAGGCATCGGTGGTCACGTTGAATTCTTCGATCAAGTCCGGATATTTTAACACTGGCGCGATCATTAATTTTTATTTTAGGGTGTCGAACGCGATTTGTTGTTCGTTTCCCCATACAAAAACTTCCGTCTTTTTTGTTAGTTTTGTTAACGGTTTCGCGATTCGCGAGAAATCTTCAATGAATTTGCGATAGTAGCCCGCTAGTCTGATAAACGATTGTATGTCTTTTACTTTTCGTGGAAAATTTTTTACCGCGTCTAGTTTTGACGGATCGGGTAATATGCCGTTCTCGGAAATAATATGCCCTAAGTATATTACTTCTTTACGTAAAAATTCGCACTTTTCCGGTTGCAATTTTAAATTATGTTTTCGTAATCTCTGTAGTACTTCCGCGAGTCTTCTTTTATGATCCTCTAAGCTGGATCCGATATATAACGATGTCGTCGAGATAAACGAGACATCTGAGCCCTTGTATCCCTGTTAGTACCGAATTCATTAATCGTTGGAAGGTCGCAGGTGCGTTTTTTAATCCAAACGGCATTCGGTTGAACTCGTAGTGTCCATAGGGGGTTGAAAAGGTTTTATTTTTATCGCGCTCGGCCATCGATATCTGATGATATTCTGATGCTAGATCAAGCGTCGTAAAATATTTGGCGTTTCCTAACTGGTCCAATATATCGGTAATATTAGGCAGGGGAAATGAGTCGCCTATAGTTAAATCGTTAACTTTTCGGAAGTCTACTACTACCCTGAGTCTTTGTTTTCCTGACGCATCGACTTTTTTCGGCACTTCTAATAATGGAGCATTCCATTGACTTACGCTTGTTCTAATAATTCTGTCTTTTAGCATTTCTTGAACTTGCTTATTTACTTCTGCTTTATGTTTCTCGGAAAGGCGGTATGGTCTTACGTTGACGGGCGAGGTGTCGGCGCGCGTGTTTATCTCGTGCTTTATCGTCGCGCATGTCAGTGATTCTTCATTTAAATGAAATATATCGCTATACTCTTCGCATATCCGTTGTAATGAGCGTTTTTCTTCGACGTTTAGATGATCCGTGCGTAATAATTGTCAGATTCGTTCGTCGCGCATTGATGAGTTATGAGTGTTGCCCGTGTGTATCGTATATACTTCGTGTGCGTTATCTTCACATGTCTTCTACGGTTACGAGCGGCGTACTAATCTCTACGGTCTCATCGGTCGTATTAATTATACGGACGGGGCACAAAAAATTTTTTGATTCTACCAGGCATCGTCCAATATATATTCCCGGTGCTGTTTCTTCGGCTTTTATCACGCCTATCTTATTACGATTCGTTGCCGCTTGTATTATTGTTTCGCTACGCGGTTTTAATTGAATTTTATTGTACGGTTGTAATTTTAATATGGCGTTTCCTATTTGAATCTCCTGTTTTTTGTAATCGCACGCGACTTGTTGCTTTTGTAGAAAATCGATCCCTATGATCCCTTCGTATTCCATTGGGAAGTCGTCCTTTACGACATAAATCGCGTGTTTGATTTTTCGGCTGCCTAAATCGATAGTCGCGTAGAATTTTCCTATTGTTCGCGCTTTATGCCCGGTTATGCCGATCAAAGTAATTTTGTCGTTGTATATCTCGGTTTCGCCTTTCAGATGTTTAACCTTGTAACGATAGCACCCCCATCGTTCCCGGTCGACCACTGACCGGAAGGCTGCGCCCAGCGACCATCGGCCGGGCAGAACAGCAGGTGCTTAGCGCCCCTCGTTTAAATAGTTACAGCCGTTACACGGCGGTAATAACGGACAGCGAGACGCTCCGAAAAACCACGACGCGTATCGAGAATCCCCGAACCTCATTTTCCCACCACGAGTCCCGAATCTCGCGCGTATAAAAAGACGGGTCCCGAGAGAAAGAGGCTCTCTCCTCTCAGCGACACCGCCGCTCCGGCACCGCCGAACTAAGCCTATCCAGTTACCGAGCTGAGGCCGGAGCGTACTCGACCTCTGCTGAGCAGATCGCCGCGCTCAATTCTTCTATGTGCACTGGCCCCAACGGGTGGAGCTCCGCCGCCTTCGCCGCGCTTTCGCGGCAGCCAGTGCACTCCTACACACAATCCTAAAATACGCAACGGGCGGCCGCGACACGCCGCCCTGCTACGCCACGAACCGCGTGATTACGATTATAGCCGCAAATAACCGAATTATAAGCGCGCCGCCCGAACGCGCTCTCTTCGATATATCGAAGAGAGCGGCCGCTCGTCGCACCGCGCCGACCCCACGCCCAGACGCAACGTCAACACGACCGAACGGCGACGAACACGCACGCACACACACACACACACACACACACACATACACACCCCGAGCTCGCACATACAGGTATTGCGCATCCGGGGAAATAAACCGTGTGCCGCAAAACACAACACCATTGTATTTCCGATTAAGACTCACGCTCGAAACTGATACATGCATACACGCACAAGCGGACACACATTTATGCACACTTGTATATACGTACACCACCGTAAATATACTTCTTATTTTCTTTTATACCATCGGCGTTCTGTACTTAACCCTTTCTCGAGCCCTGATCCCGGTTGACTTATCCGTGTCTCGCGAAAGCGGCCCTTACAACCTTTATTAGAAAGACAGTAGCTCCAGAATCGTAGAGCATATTAATCTTGCCGTTCTTTACTTCGCGTATAGGTAGAGTTATTAAATTTAGGCTCGCTGCTCCACGAGACGTCTGTCGCACGTGATATTCTATCTTCGCGCGTGTCTTTTTATTCTTTTCTTCTTGCCGTTCTTCCTCGTCACTGCTATACTCGGATTCGATATCTCTTTTTCGCGATTGCGGTTTCTTACGGTTTTCAATTTTATTAATGCTTCGCGATTTTTTATTATCGGTTCCCTTATCGCGGTCCGGTGTATTTGTTTTCGGCCTTCCATTTAGAGTCCAACACTCGTCGCGATTATGTCCGCGTTTTTTGCAATAATTGCAGAATTTCTCTACGGTATTTGCGCGAGGGGGCTTGTCCGGTTTTGGGAACGCGTATTTACTGCTGCGGCAATCGCGTCCGTAATGTCCCAATTTTCCGCATTTATAACATTGCGTGGTTTTATGTTGACCTTGTCGCGGTTGTTGCCCGGTTTTACTTTGCGAGGCATTTGTCGTTCGCGACGTGTTAGATCCTATTAACTTTTCTTCTGCGGTTGCGCCCGTTATTGCTTCTTGGAGGGTTGTGTATCGTTGTGATCGCACGAGTATTTTCAATTCGTTGCGTAACCCGAATTGGAAATTGAGTAATGCTTGGCTTTGTATGGTTTCTAAAATAGCACGCTTATATGTGCTCGAACGCTTTTCTCCCTCAATCATTGAGCTATATAATTTCCTAGCAAGTTTGTCGACGCGTTGTCCGAAACTCTGTGCTGATTCGTTAAAGTTTTGCTTGAGTGAATTGAACTCGATTTGTAAATGCGCTGTACTCCGCTTACTTTGATAAGAATTTTCGAGTTGGTTTTTTAATTCTTCGAACGTTTGAATATCTCGTGTCTCGAAATCTTGCATGGCTTTTCCCCGTAATTTGGTAAATAATATTCCTTGGATTAACGCTTCCTCGTCATCTGGGTGAATATTTTTAATTGCGTACGTACAGGAGTTTAAAAATTCTTGTAATCGGGTTCGCGTTGTGCCGTCGAACTCCGGTATCATTATTCGCTTTCATCGAAGACTTAAATTTTGTAATTGGGCCCAGGCTATGTTGCGGCAGGATCAACAATTTTTTAGGTTTGTTATGTTCTCAGATGAAGCTACTTTCCATAGTACAGGCCAACTGAATCGACACAACAGTCATTATTGGTCCCACGATAACCCACATTGGCATCGTCCAGTTGATCACCAACATCGCTGGAGTCTTTTAGTGTGGTGTGGTATTGTAAATGGATACTTAATTGGTCCCTTCTTTTTTGACGGAAACGTTAACTCAGCGAACTACTTGCATTTCCTTGAACATGAATTGCCAGTCCTCTTGGAGGACGTAGACCTGGTGACAAGACAACGCATGTGGTTCCAACATAATGGCGCACCACCTCACAGGAGTCTCAGAGTTCGACAGTTTCTACACCGTCTCTTCCCACGTAAGTTTATTGGACTTGGAGGACACGTTGAATGGTGCCCAAGATCTCCGGATCTGACAAGTCCCGATTTTTTCCTATGGGGATTTATAAAAAATGTGATTTACGCAGAAGTACCTACAACTAGAGACAATATGATAGACCGTATAAGAAACTGTTGCAATTCTATTCCTAGGAATGTCCTTCTGGAAACTGCTCGAAATTTCGAACGTAGAATTCAATTATGTATTCAAAATGAAGGATGAATTTTCGAACACTTATTGCGATAGAAAATTCTCAAAATCTTGCCTTAACTGGCCGGATCTTTTCCGATCTTGCCTTAACCGGCCGGATCATGTCCCGATCTTGCCTTGACCAGCCGGATCATGTCCCGATCTTGCCTTGACCAGCCGGATCATGTCCCATGTATTTAATAGTTTATGTAAAATTATGTCAAACACTAAAGTATAACATATCTCGTAAACTATTTACTTTTTGACCATCCTATCCTTATAACTTTTTATGCAGAATACTGTGAGGAATCGATTTATGTAAAAAAAAAATATGGTAGTTTCATTTAAAAAATTGAAGGTGACCTTCACGTGATCTTCAAGCAACTATTCAAGGTCAAATTAATGACACCATCTTATGTCCCCCTCAAAATCATACAACTTTGTCTGAAACATTTTTGCTGAAAATGCTTCGTTGAAGAATTTTCGAGGTACGTTTTTTAAAATGGGACACCCTATACAGGGTGTGCGAAAAGTTTTGGAACAGTCTAATATTTTGGAAAGGAAACATTTTACAAAAAAATATTTCAAATAAAAATTATAGTATTTAAGAGAACTTAAAAAATGTTTTAAATATTTAAATTACATATCTCTTGTGAGACGAGTATGTTAACTCTCATTACACACATCATAATTACAAATAAACTGTCAAAATAAAAACCAATAACTGTCAAAAGCGCCGCTATGCGGCAGAATCGTGAGATATATAAGTTTTCGGAGACGACCAAGGAGAAGACGTTTCGTAATTACAAATTTTTATTTCAGACTTTGCATAGTAATATCTCTGATTAGATACGTAGAGCAAAAATAAGGACATTTTATATAATTGTGTATAGGTATACATATAATTAAGACTTATGCTATCCATTAAAACTATTAAGAACTTCAATCGTTATAGTTCTGATAATACGAGGGACTCGCAACTGGGATATTCATGTATACACGTCTCGATGCCCAAGTGCGTGGACTCGACGGAAGACACTACCGTGTCTCTTAATATCGGCTGTATTTGAGACAAGATCTCAAAGTATTCGGTTATTTCAGAAGGCGGTTGCTATAACAGAAAATAATTTTACTAACAATAAGACTGGGATGGGAGAGAGGGGGGATTCTTACATAGCCGTACAAACGATTACAAAACAGCATTTGCTTTCAGATTTCGATGTTATCTTTAAAAATGACAGTTACCCCTTACACGATTATGTAATTTCCCGTATTTCTACCTCCGTATGGGTATAAACAAAACAAAAAACGGTACAAACGGGTACAAACGATACTCATACATCGAATGATGTTAATGAAATTAAAATATTTTTAAGTTGAGCGCTGACCATTTTTTAACCCTTTGAGGTACAAACCAAATAAATTGCGATACAAACAGGTACAAACGAAGTACAAACGAACTATGTCATTAATTTTTAAATTTTGTAAAGTCGGGTTCTAGGTTCACATCGCTATTTTTGGGCGATATACGATGATCTCGTATTTTTAATCTAAATTTGCAAAGCTCGACAAAGATCAGACTTAGTTCGAGAATATTTATACGAGTCTTGCACCACACGGGTCCTCATGTTTTTTCTCACAAATGGTAGTGGCATTTACAGTACAGGAAAGTTAATAAGTAAGCGAGGAGGAGAAAAACAGAAGGAAAAATTAAAGGGAAGGATAATGATGATCGAGGAGAAACAAGAGAAAAAGATACATTTCATGAGATAGTACGAGGCGATATGAAAATAACTCCATGCAGATAAAAATAATTACGATCAATTTACCCGTTTACATTTGTCTTGAATCAGCATCTTATCTTGTATTTTGACTTTCAGAGTTTCTATATTTTCGAGACAAAGTTTGAATTTTGGTCTTTGTTTTACCTCATTCCAACAACTTAGCATCAACTTGTACAATGTCTGTGGACAGTTAAGAGGTTTCGATAACTTGTTCCCCGCACACACATGCCTTATTATGTCGCAATTAGCTAGATCAGCATAGGGCTGCTGACCCAATGATGTAATTTCCCACATTAGTATTCCGAATGCCCAAACATCGCTTTGTGAAGTAAATATTCCGACCATCAAAGATTCCGGTGCCATCCAGCGAACAGGAAGCAAGCCTCTACTTTCCTAAAATATAATTTTAGCGCAGTTAAGACTTTTGCCGAAAAGACTTCGTTTATTTTTGCAGCAAGCGTTATATGCACAGTTGAAAAATTTGTGTTACATTTAACAAATATCACATGTTCTAAACGGTTCACACAAATTTTTGTGTTAATTTAACATAATACGGATATATTAAATGGGGAGGGAGATGATACTAATACTATGTTAATATTGTAACATAAATAAATGCAAATTTAAATTAATAATAAAGTTGTGTGAAATTAACATATTTTTAATGATAAAATTAATTTTTAAAAATTATTTTTACATTTTACAGATGTAATAATTCAATCTTTCGATTAAAAAACCATGTAAAATTTATATTATTTTTTTTATTTTTGTAATTTAATGAGAAAATAATGTTAATTTAACATGTTACTTATGTTAAATAGTAACTATATAAAAATGTTACTTTAACTAAAAATGTTGAACAATTTTTTTTACAATTACGTAAATTATTTCAAAACCGCCATTAAAAATGTTAATGACAGATTCTATAGAATATTTTGAAAAAAACATTGTAATATATATAATTTTGAAAAAAATATTGTAATACATAAAATAAAAATGTTGAAACTACACAGAAGAGAATTTTGATTGGATTTATAAATTACATAAGACTTTTATAATTAAACGTTTAATTTTTTAATTTAAAACTGTTTATAGGTATAATGATTCTGACATTCTAATAATAGAGACACATCGAGACACGTCGACAAGTAACAGTAACAAATCTGTAACCCCTCTCACTTATAGAATAGAATAAAATCAACATTTTTTTCTGCAAATTTTATCAGATAAATTCTGTCACTAATAATACGGAACATATCTAGTGTGTAAAATTAAAAATAGGCACTAGCGGATTCTGAGGGGAGGGGTTAAACCCCCCCCCTTGGAAATTAATAGAAACAGTTTTGCTGAATTTGTTTAAAAAATATAAGTAAAGAAAAACAAACATTAAAGAGCTATCGACGTCGTTGATCCTGGAATAAAAGCTAATCATGAAACCAAAAATATTAAATAAAATAATTTTGCAAACCCCCTCCCATTATCGACGTCAAGATCCGCTAGTGAAAATAGGTATACATTGTTATTTTTATAATTTGTTTCAGTTGTTTTAAAATTTAACGTTTTATATCGATTAAAACAGCAATATGTTTAATTAATACATAAATGTGTTAAAAACCTCTTTAATACAAAAAATGTTTAACACAAAAATTTTAACCATATTTTTTAACAAAAAACTCAAATTTTCCAACTATGTGCAGATTAAGTTATCTCCTCTCTTCTTCTATACACATACCTACACAAAAAAAGGTTTTATATTATATTATATTTTTGTTTATATATACATGGCCGCGTCAACCAGAACAGCTTTACGACCAAAATTGAGAACTAGCTAAAAATTCTTTCTTGGCCGGAAAAATTACTTTAATATATCTACACTCGGCAAAAAAAACGGTACACTTGAAAAGTAGTAAAAAATTGCAAAAAAATGTATAACAGCAAATAATTATGATATCGAGGTGTTTAAAAAAAGAAAATGAAGCTTGAAGTTTATAGTTTGAGAAAATTTTTGTGCCGATTACGTGGAATGATCAGTTTTGCAATGACAAATGATATAATGTGAACCTGCAAAACTGATGAATAGAAGGTCCACTTTCCTGAATTGCACGGCGTAAATCAGTTGACGTAGCTGAATGGGATAAAAAGCACGTGAAAATTTGAACTTTTCTCTTTAAAATGCGCTTTGGTGGAACTCGATATGATAATTTTTCGTTGAGTTATCGCAATTTGAAGAAAGTCGGTAAAGTAAAAAAGTAAAAAAGTAAAAAAGGAAAATAGAAAAAGGAAAAAAGTAAAAATGAAAAAAAGGAAAAAATAAAAAAAAGAAAAAAGGGAAAAAGAAACAAGCCACATTGTTTAAAATCACATCTGTCTTTTTTTCTTTTTTTTCGTTTTTTTTAAATTTCTTTTTGTCTTTTTTTCATTTTTTTACGCGAGGAAATCCTCATGAATACCCTCCGAGCCCCGAGGAAGTAGTGCCGAACTCTTACCGGCGAAAACCTCGCGAATATCCTACTCGAACTTTGTTTACGCGAGATGCCCGGCACAATTTGCTCGCTTCGGGACACCTCCGCATTCAATGCAACATTCTTGAATAGAATTGCAACGGTTCGAATTGATAAAGATAGCGGATACACATTTTAAATCACAATTTGTCCTTAAAAATTCGACTTTTTTCAAATTGCGATAACTCAGCGAAAAAATTATCGTATCGAGTTCCGCCAAAGCGCATTTTAAAGAGAAAAGTTCAAATTTTCACGCGCTTTTTATCCCATTCAGCTACGTCAACTGATTTACGCCGTGCAATTCAGGAAAGTGGACCTTCTGTTCATCAGTTTTGCAGGTTCACATTCTATCATTTGTCATTGCAAAACTGATCATTCCATTTAATTGGCACTAAAATTTTCTTAAACTACAGACTTGAAGCTTTATTTTCGTTTTTTAAACATCTCGATATCATAATTATTTGCTGAGTTATAAATTCTTAAACATTCGCAATTTTTTACTACTTTTCAAGTGTACCGTTTATTTTTGTCCGATGTATTTTATAATGCTGTGTGGTATTTTAGAAGAATCTAATATGGTGGCCTCAAAATGGCTGTTTTTTTTATTTTCAAAAATCACATAAACTAATTTATTAATCTGTTCTGTATAAAATATTATGTGACCTAAAAATTTTTTTACACTCTTAAAATTTGTATTAATGTACCTGCTTTAAGAAACCACTAAAGACTGTGGCAAACTTAAGCAGTAAGACTTAAGACTTAAGAATTTCATCCATACGGAATTCGCAGAGATGCTTAAGTTTCAGAATAGCTGCCTTACTACTCGACCGTGATTGATCGATTCACTTAAGTTTTAAGTCTTACTGCTTACGTTTTTTTATGTGCCACGGCCTTTAGAGTTTTAAAAAAGAAACATGGCGACTCCAATACGGTGGCTCTAAAACCCCAAAATAGCGAAAAAAACAGCGTTGTCCTTATGTAAAAAGAAAAAAGTTTTTTAGAAAGAAGTAATGCGGGCTCTTAAAATAAATTTTAGAGACAGTCTCAACCCTGTGAAACGCAGAGAGCTTCCAACAAACATGAAAACTCAGACATTGAGCAATTACTTCATTAACTCCAGAAAACAACGACAAAACATAAGGAAAACTTTTTTTGCTATTTTGGGGTTTTAGAGCCGCCATATTGGAGTCGCCATGTTTCTTTTTTAAAACTCTTAGTGGTTTCTTAAAGCAAGTACATTAATACAAAGAACAATGCTGAAAAAGGGCCAAAATTTGCCTGTAAGGGAAATGTATGAAATTGGTATATCTTTATGTTTTTGGACCTGCTGAACTCGAAAATAAAGCTTGAAATTGTCCAAACACCGGGGAAAATAGTAAAAATGCAATTTTTCTACAGAAAAGCATTTTACAACAAATGTTTTTTTAATGAATAAGTGGCAATTGTGAACAAAAATAGTCTTTTTTTGTTGATATTGGAAAATCGTGTGCAGAATGTGTTATCTGAACGTAATCAGTCCTCTAATTTCGAAATATTAATAAACCAGGAATACATGAAGACGATGTCTTTCAATCTAATCTACAATTAGATGAATCGGAAGATGAAGATTTATAAACATTTGGGTTACTTTTTTATTTTTTCTCTTATCAGTTTTTTATGTATCTCATTTCATTTTCTTTTGCTAATGTTTATAAATGTTAATCATTTTGTACTAAACAAAATTTCTTTTACCTTTTTTTATATATTATAAATAAATAAATAAAAAATAACAATATACGAGATTAGAAATTAAAAATAAAAAAGAGCTATTATTATATATTGTATACCGATGACACCTCGTGATAAATTTGTGAGCTTTGTTGGGCCTGAGACACGCTTGCAGATAGCACTGGGTCACTCTCGTACGGGCCGCTCTCGTGAACGCAATCACCAATTTTTCGAAGCTTGCTTGCTTGTGGCCGAACATCGCAGTCGCCTTCGGCTTGGAGAGCATAATCGGGAATCGCTTGCCTTCCTTTTCCGGCTTGCTTTGCTGCATGTTTATTAAGGAGATTTCCGAAGCCACGAGGAACGAACCACGAGGAATGAACCACGAGGAACGAGCCATCAGATCAAAAGGTACGCACCGGGCGGTGAATCGCTTTTAGTTGCTGCATGTTGCACGATCGTCGCTATTTTTTTTTTTTTTTTCTTTTGCGCCCCCTTGACATTGTCGTTATTGTCACTGAGTTGTAAAATCTCATTCTCGATTAGCTATTTGCGAGACGTGGAGTTTTATTATTATCTCCGCGTGATTAAAGTCCATACAGTCCACTTGCAATCAGTAAAGAATTCGCACTCATCGCTTTACGGGGAGAAATGAACGCACCCTCCTCCGAACATAATTTTTTATATAGAACAGATTAATAAATTAGTTTGTGATTTTTGAAAATAAAACAGCCATTTTGAGGCCGCCATATTGGATTCTTCTAAAATATCACACGGCATTATAAAATAGATATATTAGAGTAATTTTTCCGGCCAAGAGAGAATTTTTAGCTAGTCCTCAATTTTGGTCGTAAAGCTGTTCCGATTGACGCGGAATATGCCACATATATTTTTGTTTACATCTATCTAATTAGATTTAAGATGTATAATATTATTATGTATATAATAAAAAAATATATCTTTTTGGAATAACTGCATTTACCATGCGGTAATAATCATTGGTGTAAATATCTCTCGTTAGTCGCTGACTTTGACAATACGATGTTCGCGATTTCTCGTGGATATTAAACAATTTCGACACGCGAGATCTCTATGCACAAAGTGCTGTTCTTCTAAGTAGCGACAACCCCGAGCAACATCTTCGCACATGGCGAGCAAATCTTGTAGACGCAAAGCGTTCGGATTTGACGTTTGCAATATCCGACTCTCTTCTCTCAAATAAGTTAGTAAGTCACCAGCTTCCATTAATTCTAATATGAGCCATGGTGCATCCATGTCAACACAAATGCCCAATATTTTTAGCACATGTTTGTGATCAAAGTCGCTCATAAAGTTGGCCTCTTTTAAGAATTCGTTTTTGTCTTGTGGTGTAGCACCTTCTGATAGCATCTTTATGGCGGCAGGCGTTGTTTCCAAGTCTTTAAAATTTTTAACAGTTCCTTGATATACCTACAAAATATTTAATTATTTGAAAATTTTCTGATTAAAAAGTTAAAGAAAATCGTCGAGGATATATTTTAAAAAAAAAATTAGTTATTTTTTAACTCTTCCGTATGCGCCGCTGCCTAGAAGTTTTCCTAAGGTAATTTGCTGTTTGTCGATTATAATCCGTGCAAATTCGTCCAGATCAATTTGCGGTAATTTAGGATTGTTCATAGATGTGATTTCAAAATTCACGTAAGGTGCTTCGTTTATAGTTGATTTTTTGGTTATTTGTTTATTTTTTTTGCGTTGGCGATATGCTATTAAATAATAAAGAGTTATAGTACACTTATCTAATACTATGCATTGCAAAATTTGAATAATTTTTAACAAACAAACTAACTTTTCAGAAACTCTCTATATGTATATATCAAATCTAAATTAATTTTTAATCAAAAATCCTAAATTTATAAGAAATATACATACAACAGTAAAAGTAGTAAAAATTACAGATTACGATGGTAGCGACAAGGCTTAATATGAATGGCAGATAATTGTATAGAAATGGTAGATATTGCATAATTGATATTTTGATAGATTCTGTTAAATCAATCTGCGCTTGATTTACTCCATTGTCCAAGGCCGTAAGCGTTTTCAGCCTGCACGCGGAATCTATATTTCCGATTCATGTCTCTTGTAATTATCCAATAATTATCTGTTCCGTTATAGTATAAATTCCAATGATTGTTTTTGTCAGTTTGATTGTTTTTTTTGTAATTATTTTTGACAATTAAACCTTCCAGTCGATACAAAATCACTTGTGAATTGTGAGATTCAGCAGGTTCCCATTTCAAATGATAAGTGAAATTTGGAAGTTTCGTTATCGTAGGTACCCCAGGAGCACTCGGAACATTACCTTTGTTACACAAAAGTACAATTTAAATTTCTTAGTTTTATTCAAGGATACCTTTACTTAAAGGAATGCTGGAGTTAACTGTTTTACTGACAAAATGTTAATTTGTAATTTTATATTTATTTTTTATTGCTTTTATAAAATTAAAAATTTTTTCAGGGATTAAAGTACACATGTTAATAAAGACATGAATGGTCATGTCTAATTAAAAAAAAAAAAAAAAATTTTGAAAGTTTACCAATAACCTGTCAGTTCATACAAATATTTAGTTTATATTAAAGTTATATAGTTTGCAAATAGAAAATAAATCCAGGAAGGCAAGAAAAGCATGTGAAAGAATGACAGGAAACCTTCAAAATTGAATTTAGAGGTTTAGCCTTGAAAAGAAACAAAAAGTCTGATTTATGTAACGCATGCATGTTATACTGAAGTAATAAGATAAAAAGAGCAATAAATTTTATTCCTGGATATTGGTACAGAGACGCATTAGATATACTAGGAGAGTTCTAACCTATGGGGCTCCGAGAGGGGGGGGGGGGCGGGGGTATCTCTAGGCGCGGGGGCTGACGTCATGCGGGGCGGGGGGGATCTCGGTGACGCGGGGGCTGACGTCATGCGGGGCGGGTGGAATCTCGGTGGCGCCGTGGCTGACGTCACGCGGGTGGAGGGGATGTTTCGACAAAGGAGGGGGAGTTTTCTGAGTGCAATATTTGTAGATGGTATCTTTACGACTTTTTTATGAGGGATCTTAGACATTTTCCCAACAGGTATAGAACAAACGCCGATGATCGACAATTTTGTACCCTCGTTAGTATAATTTTATTACGGAAGCGCCGATGTCCGGCTGCTCGAACTTGTCAACGGAGCGTTCTAGAATCCATAAAACTATGTTTTTTTTTTCATTTTATGTCCATAAAATCATTAGGATATTATGGAAAGAAATGAAGATTTTAGGGCCGACGCTGCGACGAACATGTCTAAACGTTATTTATAGGTGCAAATGTAAAAGTGTTGACGTTCGGCAGCTTTGTACTCTCGCGGAAAATCTCCCATAAACGAGAGCGAAACATCTTCTTTAATATTTAAAAAAAAATTTTTTTTTAAGGAAGAATGCAACGTATCGGCGCCAACGTTCGGCAGCTTTGTACCCTCGCAGAAAATCGGTCGTAAACGAGAGCGAAACATCTTCCTTAATATTTTTAAGGAAGAATTGCGATAATTTTGAGAGGAATGGGGGTTGAAACTTATGGAGAGAGTCTGTCTCCGCATCAAACAGTCTTTAGCATTCGTATAGCACAGATCAGAGTAAAAGAAATGGATGAAGATATTATTATGACTGAGGATAGTAATAATGACATAGAAATTATAGATATCGCGGAAGATAGTGATATTGATGTAGATATTATAGATATTGCGGAAGATAGTGATAGAGAAGAAAATGACATAGTGAGTGAATCAACAGACTCCGATTATAATAGCGAGCACGGCGGGGACTTGGATATAATTGAACAATTATTGGGAGTGCCTGTAATCAGCAACATAAATGTTGTAACGAGGGTGTGCGCTATATATTCATATTATATATCTGAAGATTATATTAAATTATGCACTGCTTGTGTAGTACGAAATGCGGAACTATTTGTAAACATTTGTGCCATACGCGTGCATTGTACCACTTCTTATGAAGTGATTATAGAAGAGTGGTGCAGCGATTGTCACGCTCCGCTGCATCTGATGTTCACGCGGAACATGTGTCCACTTTGTAATCATTGTAAGTATCCGTTTTATATTTATAATAAATTAAAAATTTGAAAAAACAAAAGTAAAATTCACTGTTTCTATTTTCAGTATAAGACGCAGCCTCCACTCTACTACCTCACCAGTCATCGCTGCAGTCACTGTAACCACCTCCATCGCCCGACCACCTCACAGCTGCCGTTGCCGCTAGCATTTTTTTTTAATTTTATATTTTATATTTTATATTAATTTTTATTCATATATTTTCATTTTTATTTTATATTTTCTTTTATCCATTCAATTTCATACTTATATCTTTGATATTGAGAGCCGATAAAAATATTCTTAATTTTCTTTTATATTAATTTATATTTACATTTTATTGTATTCTTTTATATTCTTTTATATTATATCTATTTTTAAATTTTACATGCTTCTATATTTTTAATCACACACACACACACACACATTTTATGAATAAAAATTATTATTAATAGAAAAAAAATTCTCTCTTGCGAACACCTCACGCTCTCCTAAGCGCTCTCTCGCAGTCCCTAACCTCGCGCTATCTCTCTTTCATATACCTCGCCGCAACATCTCTCTCCTTCACGTTCGCCTCACGCCCTCTCTTTCTCTCGCGTTCACCTCGCGCTCTCTCATTGTCTCCTAAGCGCTACCTCTCTCGCAGTCCCAAACCTCGCGCTATCTCTCTTTCATGTACCTCGCCGCAACATCTCTCTCCTTCACGTTCGCCTCGCGCTATCTCTATCTTCTCTCGCGCTACCTCTTTCGCGATCCCTAGCATCACGTTCCCCTTCCCCGCATGACGTTATCCCCCGCAAGGACCGCTACAAGCTTCGTATGAGAGCTAGGGAACTGTTTACGGGTGGGAGAGAGTGCGGATTGGAAATGCGTGCAAAGAAATTACATCATAATTTAAACTTAAAATCTCTTTATTCTTCTCTCTTTTACATTTTTTTTTTCATGCATATTATGGAGTAAAAACTAAAGCTACCACCTCGCAATCGATGAGCTGATGCTTAGTGAAGGCGTCGCTAGCGCGTATTATATTTGGTACTTTTTTATTATCCGTTACATTAGACGCGATATTTGAAAATTGTGTAAATTTAACATCGACTGTCTCGGTAATTTTAACCAATCGATCAAAAGATACATCAATGCATGGATCGAGATCGAACATACGGTGTAACGTCGATTCGATCATCATCATGCATACATTTGAAGATTCGAGACTTATGAGTTTGACGTTGTTAATCGTATGAACTCGCATTGTTAGCGGTCTAACGCTTATAAAACTGTGGACATCATTAGAGTCATTCCGAAGAAAATTTTAAAGTATCATCGAATATGAAATTCTTATGCTTTTATTCCATATATTCCTACAATTTTTGAAGATCTTACATTGAAAATTATTGTACGGAATTCACAAATTTGACATAATAACTTTATAAAAGCGTATTTATTTCATTCTTAAATCGGATTTTTTTTTTTATGCAAAGAATAATATTATAAAATCGTAAATCCCCTTACTAATCTTGATCATTGAATAAATCTCACCATTTATCTACATTTCCCTTCAATCAGAAATTTATATAAATTTAAAATCATACTATATCATCGTATGCAATTAATTACAACTGCGATTTAGTGCGATTATATATATATTTATAATAAAAATGGAAAAATGTTTATATTTGTTTTATTTGAATATAAATGCATAACGAGAAGACTAGAGGAGACCGGGGCTAGTAGGCTCAGTTCAAAGATATTATAAAATACCTCTTTTGTTATAAAATATATATATTTTTTTTTGTTTTGAACACGCGTTTTAGATTGGTCATCACTAATTAAATAAAAATATATTATATAACTAATTTTTATGAGATCTATATTGATGTTTTATTTCTTCTAATATAACAATATTGATATGTGTGCAATTGAAAACTATTAAAATCATCAAAAAAGCCCGATCTCTAAAAGTTAATAAATTATATAATTTTTTCCGTGATTCACGTATATGGCACCACTGTGTGACATCTCTCTCGCGCTATCTCTCTCACGGTCCCTAGCCTCGCGCTATCTCTCTCTCTTTCGTATACCTCACGCTCTCTCATGAACGCCTCCCGTTATCTCTCGTAAACGCCTCACGCTCTCTCTCTTCTAAGCGTTCTCATGGTCCTTTCCGCAGGTATAAACAAAACAGCGTATGGCGTATAGCATTACGGTGAGCGCTGATGTCCAACCGCTCGAATTTATAAACAGATATTTATTACTACGATTTATCTGAAGGGATGGGGCTGAAGCTTATGGAGAGAGGATCTGTCTCTGCGATGTTCATCACAAAGTTTAAAGCAGTCGCCGAGCTAAGTATCGCTAAGTGTCGTCGAGCTAAGTTATTAAGTGCAGTGCAAAATGCCTTTTGGATCGGGAGACATTTTGGGCCCAAATTTTTTTTTAACAAGAATGTCCTTAGAACTTCATGAAATAATAGACATAATATCTTGGAAGACCCACCTGCTAGAAAATTTATTGAGGACTCTGTTCCTTATATTCACAATGTCGATAAGTTTTTATTATTATATAATAAATTTGTTTATTAATATTATCTACTAAATATATTTGTCGATTTTCAGAAGATAACCGAGGAATCCGTCCAAATCGGTGGATACCTTAATCTTCGGCACATGGAACAAGTACGAAATTATCGGTGGTGCGATCGGCGGGAATTGGCCGAGCTATGGGACGACGCGGAGGGGATCGTGGAATGGGCACAGGATTACTGGTGAGATGACGTCTTCTGCCTCAGAAAATTGTTCGGCGAGGAATCATATCCTCCCGAACCTGTCAGGGAGGAATTATGGATCTAGTGAGTATCTCTTTTTAATTTTACAAATTATTAAAATAATAAAATAATTAATAAAAATTTTAAATTTTTTAAGTTGTTTTTATATCGCTAGTACAATAATCAAAGGGGTAGTTGTAAATTAATCGACCAAACTAGCCAAAATTTGTTTATTTAATAGAAGTTACAACGCTTCGACCATATGGTTGTGGTCCTTTTCAAGTATAAACTGAAATAATAATTAATTTAAAAAAAAACGGTTTGAATACAAAAAACAGTAATATACATAAATGGATTTGCTATAAAATTTTGAGTACATACGTTCTTATTGAAACACTTCACAAATTTAAGTTAAAACAAATCATTAACATCTTGTTGAATTTTAAAGAGAGAGAAACATTGTATGAGTATGAAACTTTATCAGTGACTGAAATATAAAAATAGGAAACCAAGCTAAACGACCTTTATTATTTTGTCATTTAAGATTTTATTTAAGCTATCTGTGTCCTTTTGTAGGTTGATTATATTATTGAATTTTTAATATACAACATTTCCGCGATTTCTCTCTTTTTCACATATTTCTCATTATATAATATATTAGGTTTTGTCCAAATCAAATTCATGTCCGAATTCCAACTTATGTTTACTTATAACGGAATGATTGGTTTCATGCAATTTTATATTGTTAAAATGCTCTTTCACTCGAGTACGTAAGCGCCTTTTTGTTTGGCCGATATATAACGCATTACAGTTTTTGCAATCTAATTTATATACAACATTAGTTCTCTGATCATTATGTAAACTATCTTTACCACGTTTAATCAATGTATTTAGCTTTTTTTTGGTTATTTTATAGACGTTGAAGCCCATGCCACGCATAACACGATATAGATCATAACTCACATCTTTAGCATATGGCAATGAAATAAAAGATGTTCTGTCAGATTGTCCACGATTCATATCACAATCATTAATGTAATTACGAATTTTTAATACATTAATTCTTTTTTGTATATGTCGTTTGATGATGTGTTTAGGTTAAACAATTATTAAGTAAGATATCATTCACCATCTCAATGTTTTTATGATGGAAAATGTCATTGGATAGTAGAATGACATGATCAACCAGATTATAAATAGTATTAATTTTATATTTTAAAGGGTGGTTAGAAAAAAAAAGTTTATATATCTTCCAGAACATGTAGGTTTCCTGTACCAATTAGTAATGAGTCTATTGTCTGAACGAATGATCGTTGTATTTAGGAAATTAATGGAAGAACTGACTTCAATTTCATATGTGAAATTCAAGCGTTGGTGGTAATTATTAAAAGTCATTAATATCTCATCTATTTTTGTACGTGGCAATATAGCAAAAACGTCGTCTACATATCTATAATATATGGGGACAGTGAAACTTAACAAACTTAAACATTGTGTCTCCAAATCATCCATCACAATATCTGCTATGATAGGTGATAAAAGAGAACCCATCGGGCTGCCAAATATTTGTTCATAAAACTGACCATTGAAGCTGAAACTAGTTGAATCTAAAATCAATTCTATTGCATGTAAAAATTGAGCTAAATTGAAATTTGTGTTCTTAGCAATGTCAATCCAACGTTTTTTAACGGCATTTAAAACCAACTCTTTAGGAATATTTGTGAATAATGAACTAACATCTAAAGATATCATTATATCATTATCATTAATAAAAGTATCTTTAATATTTTTAACGTTTATCGCTCGTTTATCGCAGTCTGTAACGCTAACTCAGAAACGACTACGAACGGGTCAGAAACGGCTTCGAACGAGTCAGAAACGGCTTTGAACGGGTCAGAAACGACTACGAACGGCTCAGAAACGGCTCAGAAACGGCTTTGAACGGGTCAGAAACGGCAAAGAACGGCAACGAACGGGTCAAGAACGACTCAGAAACAGCTTTGAACGGGTCAGAAACGGCAAAGAACGGCTCAAGAACGACTACGAACGGGTAAGAAACGGCTTTGAACGGGTCAGAAACGACTACGAACAGCTCATAAACGGCTTTGAACGGGTCAGAAACGACTACGAACGGCTCAGAAACGGCTTTGAACGGGTCAGAAACGACTACGAACGGCTCAGAAACGGCTTTGAACGGGTCAGAAACGACTACGAACGGCTCAGAAACGGCTTTGAACGGGTCAGAAACGACTACGAACGGCTCATAAACGACTTTGAACGGGTCAGAAACGACTACGAACGGCTCAGAAACGGCTTTGAACGGGTCAGGAACGGCTTCGAAAGGATCAAGAACTACTATCTTATGGTAGCGGACGATAAAGAACGGCTATTGAAGAATGACAACAGGAAATGAATGATAAAACGAACAACAAACGGCGATCGGGAAAACCGATGAAGCAAAGAAGCAACATAGTTTGGAGATACGGCAGTTTGTGAACGAACTGCACGCTCCGGCGAGAAAAAAATTTTCCCCGAAGACATCGTCGAGTAGCGTTCGTATTCTCGCTTTTGTCTTTACTCTTGAGTGGTAACCTCTATTGAAAAGAGAATACGGACGCATCTCGACGATATCTTCGGGGAAAATTTTTTTCTCGCCGGAGCGTGCAGTTCGTTCACAAACTGCCGTATCTCCAAACTATGTTGCTTCTTTGCTTCATCGGTTTTCCCAGTACTCTGCGTTGATACCACTGCTT
>NW_028141167.1:16254120-16321102 GCF_030444845.1 Prenolepis imparis
AAAGCAGTGGATCAACGCAGAGTACTCGGACGCATCTCGACGATATCTTCGGGGAAAATTTTTTTCTCGCCGGAGCGTGCAGTTCGTTCACAAACTGCCGTATCTCCAAACTATGTTGCTTCTTTGCTTCATCGGTTTTCCCGATCGCCGTTTGTTGTTCGTTTTATCATTCATTTCCTGTTGTCATTCTTCAATAGCCGTTCTTTATCGTCCGCTACCATAAGATAGTAGTTCTTGATCCTTTCGAAGCCGTTTCTGACCCGTTCAAAGCCGTTTCTGAGCCGTTCGTAGTCGTTTCTGACCCGTTCAAAGTCGTTTATGAGCCGTTCGTAGTCGTTTCTGACCCGTTCAAAGCCGTTTCTGAGCCGTTCGTAGTCGTTTCTGACCCGTTCAAAGCCGTTTCTGAGCCGTTCGTAGTCGTTTCTGACCCGTTCAAAGCCGTTTATGAGCTGTTCGTAGTCGTTTCTGACCCGTTCAAAGCCGTTTCTTACCCGTTCGTAGTCGTTCTTGAGCCGTTCTTTGCCGTTTCTGACCCGTTCAAAGCTGTTTCTGAGTCGTTCTTGACCCGTTCGTTGCCGTTCTTTGCCGTTTCTGACCCGTTCAAAGCCGTTTCTGAGCCGTTTCTGAGCCGTTCGTAGTCGTTTCTGACCCGTTCAAAGCCGTTTCTGACTCGTTCGAAGCCGTTTCTGACCCGTTCGTAGTCGTTTCTGAGTTAGCGTTACAGACTGCGATAAACGAGCGATAAACGTTAAAAATATTAAAGATACTTTTATTAATGGTAATGATATAATGATATCTTTAGATGTTAATTCATTATTCACAAATATTCCTAAAGAGTTGGTTTTAAATGCCGTTAAAAAACGTTGGATTGACATTGCTAAGAACACAAATTTCAATTTAGCTCAATTTTTACATGCAATAGAATTGATTTTAGATTCAACTAGTTTCAGCTTCAATGGTCAGTTTTATGAACAAATATTTGGCAGCCCGATGGGTTCTCTTTTATCACCTATCATAGCAGATATTGTGATGGATGATTTGGAGACACAATGTTTAAGTTTGTTAAGTTTCACTGTCCCCATATATTATAGATATGTAGACGACGTTTTTGCTATATTGCCACGTACAAAAATAGATGAGATATTAATGACTTTTAATAATTACCACCAACGCTTGAATTTCACATATGAAATTGAAGTCAGTTCTTCCATTAATTTCCTAAATACAACGATCATTCGTTCAGACAATAGACTCATTACTAATTGGTACAGGAAACCTACATGTTCTGGAAGATATATAAACTTTTTTTTTCTAACCACCCTTTAAAATATAAAATTAATACTATTTATAATCTGGTTGATCATGTCATTCTACTATCCAATGACATTTTCCATCATAAAAACATTGAGATGGTGAATGATATCTTACTTAATAATTGTTTAACCTAAACACATCATCAAACGACATATACAAAAAAGAATTAATGTATTAAAAATTCGTAATTACATTAATGATTGTGATATGAATCGTGGACAATCTGACAGAACATCTTTTATTTCATTGCCATATGCTAAAGATGTGAGTTATGATCTATATCGTGTTATGCGTGGCATGGGCTTCAACGTCTATAAAATAACCAAAAAAAAGCTAAATACATTGATTAAACGTGGTAAAGATAGTTTACATAATGATCAGAGAACTAATGTTGTATATAAATTAGATTGCAAAAACTGTAATGCGTTATATATCGGCCAAACAAAAAGGCGCTTACGTACTCGAGTGAAAGAGCATTTTAACAATATAAAATTGCATGAAACCAATCATTCCGTTATAAGTAAACATAAGTTGGAATTCGGACATGAATTTGATTTGGACAAAACCTAATATATTATATAATGAGAAATATGTGAAAAAGAGAGAAATCGCGGAAATGTTGTATATTAAAAATTCAATAATATAATCAACCTACAAAAGGACACAGATAGCTTAAATAAAATCTTAAATGACAAAATAATAAAGGTCGTTTAGCTTGGTTTCCTATTTTTATATTTCAGTCACTGATAAAGTTTCATACTCATACAATGTTTCTCTCTCTTTAAAATTCAACAAGATGTTAATGATTTGTTTTAACTTAAATTTGTGAAGTGTTTCAATAAGAACGTATGTACTCAAAATTTTATAGCAAATCCATTTATGTATATTACTGTTTTTTGTATTCAAACCGTTTTTTTTTAAATTAATTATTATTTCAGTTTATACTTGAAAAGGACCACAACCATATGGTCGAAGCGTTGTAACTTCTATTAAATAAACAAATTTTGGCTAGTTTGGTCGATTAATTTACAACTACCCCTTTGATTATTGTACTAGCGATATAAAAACAACTTAAAAAATTTAAAATTTTTATTAATTATTTTATTATTTTAATAATTTGTAAAATTAAAAAGAGATACTCACTAGATCCATAATTCCTCCCTGACAGGTTCGGGAGGATATGATTCCTCGCCGAACAATTTTCTGAGGCAGAAGACGTCATCTCACCAGTAATCCTGTGCCCATTCCACGATCCCCTCCGCGTCGTCCCATAGCTCGGCCAATTCCCGCCGATCGCACCACCGATAATTTCGTACTTGTTCCATGTGCCGAAGATTAAGGTATCCACCGATTTGGACGGATTCCTCGGTTATCTTCTGAAAATCGACAAATATATTTAGTAGATAATATTAATAAACAAATTTATTATATAATAATAAAAACTTATCGACATTGTGAATATAAGGAACAGAGTCCTCAATAAATTTTCTAGCAGGTGGGTCTTCCAAGATATTATGTCTATTATTTCATGAAGTTCTAAGGACATTCTTGTTAAAAAAAAATTTGGGCCCAAAATGTCTCCCGATCCAAAAGGCATTTTGCACTGCACTTAATAACTTAGCTCGACGACACTTAGCGATACTTAGCTCGGCGACTGCTTTAAACTTTGTGATGAACATCGCAGAGACAGATCCTCTCTCCATAAGCTTCAGCCCCATCCCTTCAGATAAATCGTAGTAATAAATATCTGTTTATAAATTCGAGCGGTTGGACATCAGCGCTCACCGTAATGCTATACGCCATACGCTGTTTTGTTTATACCTGCGGAAAGGACCATGAGAACGCTTAGAAGAGAGAGAGCGTGAGGCGTTTACGAGAGATAACGGGAGGCGTTCATGAGAGAGCGTGAGGTATACGAAAGAGAGAGAGATAGCGCGAGGCTAGGGACCGTGAGAGAGATAGCGCGAGAGAGATGTCACACAGTGGTGCCATATACGTGAATCACGGAAAAAATTATATAATTTATTAATTTTTAGAGATCGGGCTTTTTTGATGATTTTAATAGTTTTCAATTGCACACATATCAATATTGTTATATTAGAAGAAATAAAACATCAATATAGATCTCATAAAAATTAGTTATATAATATATTTTTATTTAATTAGTGATGACCAATCTAAAACGCGTGTTCAAAACAAAAAAAAATATATATATTTTATAACAAAAGAGGTATTTTATAATATCTTTGAACTGAGCCTACTAGCCCCGGTCTCCTCTAGTCTTCTCGTTATGCATTTATATTCAAATAAAACAAATATAAACATTTTTCCATTTTTATTATAAATATATATATAATCGCACTAAATCGCAGTTGTAATTAATTGCATACGATGATATAGTATGATTTTAAATTTATATAAATTTCTGATTGAAGGGAAATGTAGATAAATGGTGAGATTTATTCAATGATCAAGATTAGTAAGGGGATTTACGATTTTATAATATTATTCTTTGCATAAAAAAAAAAATCCGATTTAAGAATGAAATAAATACGCTTTTATAAAGTTATTATGTCAAATTTGTGAATTCCGTACAATAATTTTCAATGTAAGATCTTCAAAAATTGTAGGAATATATGGAATAAAAGCATAAGAATTTCATATTCGATGATACTTTAAAATTTTCTTCGGAATGACTCTAATGATGTCCACAGTTTTATAAGCGTTAGACCGCTAACAATGCGAGTTCATACGATTAACAACGTCAAACTCATAAGTCTCGAATCTTCAAATGTATGCATGATGATGATCGAATCGACGTTACACCGTATGTTCGATCTCGATCCATGCATTGATGTATCTTTTGATCGATTGGTTAAAATTACCGAGACAGTCGATGTTAAATTTACACAATTTTCAAATATCGCGTCTAATGTAACGGATAATAAAAAAGTACCAAATATAATACGCGCTAGCGACGCCTTCACTAAGCATCAGCTCATCGATTGCGAGGTGGTAGCTTTAGTTTTTACTCCATAATATGCATGAAAAAAAAAATGTAAAAGAGAGAAGAATAAAGAGATTTTAAGTTTAAATTATGATGTAATTTCTTTGCACGCATTTCCAATCCGCACTCTCTCCCACCCGTAAACAGTTCCCTAGCTCTCATACGAAGCTTGTAGCGGTCCTTGCGGGGGATAACGTCATGCGGGGAAGGGGAACGTGATGCTAGGGATCGCGAAAGAGGTAGCGCGAGAGAAGATAGAGATAGCGCGAGGCGAACGTGAAGGAGAGAGATGTTGCGGCGAGGTACATGAAAGAGAGATAGCGCGAGGTTTGGGACTGCGAGAGAGGTAGCGCTTAGGAGACAATGAGAGAGCGCGAGGTGAACGCGAGAGAAAGAGAGGGCGTGAGGCGAACGTGAAGGAGAGAGATGTTGCGGCGAGGTATATGAAAGAGAGATAGCGCGAGGTTAGGGACTGCGAGAGAGCGCTTAGGAGAGCGTGAGGTGTTCGCAAGAGAGAATTTTTTTTCTATTAATAATAATTTTTATTCATAAAATGTGTGTGTGTGTGTGTGTGTGTGATTAAAAATATAGAAGCATGTAAAATTTAAAAATAGATATAATATAAAAGAATATAAAAGAATACAATAAAATGTAAATATAAATTAATATAAAAGAAAATTAAGAATATTTTTATCGGCTCTCAATATCAAAGATATAAGTATGAAATTGAATGGATAAAAGAAAATATAAAATAAAAATGAAAATATATGAATAAAAATTAATATAAAATATAAAATATAAAATTAAAAAAAAATGCTAGCGGCAACGGCAGCTGTGAGGTGGTCGGGCGATGGAGGTGGTTACAGTGACTGCAGCGATGACTGGTGAGGTAGTAGAGTGGAGGCTGCGTCTTATACTGAAAATAGAAACAGTGAATTTTACTTTTGTTTTTTCAAATTTTTAATTTATTATAAATATAAAACGGATACTTACAATGATTACAAAGTGGACACATGTTCCGCGTGAACATCAGATGCAGCGGAGCGTGACAATCGCTGCACCACTCTTCTATAATCACTTCATAAGAAGTGGTACAATGCACGCGTATGGCACAAATGTTTACAAATAGTTCCGCATTTCGTACTACACAAGCAGTGCATAATTTAATATAATCTTCAGATATATAATATGAATATATAGCGCACACCCTCGTTACAACATTTATGTTGCTGATTACAGGCACTCCCAATAATTGTTCAATTATATCCAAGTCCCCGCCGTGCTCGCTATTATAATCGGAGTCTGTTGATTCACTCACTATGTCATTTTCTTCTCTATCACTATCTTCCGCAATATCTATAATATCTACATCAATATCACTATCTTCCGCGATATCTATAATTTCTATGTCATTATTACTATCCTCAGTCATAATAATATCTTCATCCATTTCTTTTACTCTGATCTGTGCTATACGAATGCTAAAGACTGTTTGATGCGGAGACAGACTCTCTCCATAAGTTTCAACCCCCATTCCTCTCAAAATTATCGCAATTCTTCCTTAAAAATATTAAGGAAGATGTTTCGCTCTCGTTTACGACCGATTTTCTGCGAGGGTACAAAGCTGCCGAACGTTGGCGCCGATACGTTGCATTCTTCCTTAAAAAAAAATTTTTTTTTAAATATTAAAGAAGATGTTTCGCTCTCGTTTATGGGAGATTTTCCGCGAGAGTACAAAGCTGCCGAACGTCAACACTTTTACATTTGCACCTATAAATAACGTTTAGACATGTTCGTCGCAGCGTCGGCCCTAAAATCTTCATTTCTTTCCATAATATCCTAATGATTTTATGGACATAAAATGAAAAAAAAACATAGTTTTATGGATTCTAGAACGCTCCGTTGACAAGTTCGAGCAGCCGGACATCGGCGCTTCCGTAATAAAATTATACTAACGAGGGTACAAAATTGTCGATCATCGGCGTTTGTTCTATACCTGTTGGGAAAATGTCTAAGATCCCTCATAAAAAAGTCGTAAAGATACCATCTACAAATATTGCACTCAGAAAACTCCCCCTCCTTTGTCGAAACATCCCCTCCACCCGCGTGACGTCAGCCACGGCGCCACCGAGATTCCACCCGCCCCGCATGACGTCAGCCCCCGCGTCACCGAGATCCCCCCCGCCCCGTATGACGTCAGCCCCCGCGCATAGAGATACCCCCGCACCCCCCCCCTCCACGGAACCCCATGGGTTAGAACTCTTTTAATATATCTACTAGACGCTATATAGAGTTCTAAGTATACATATATTTTATAAAAGCAATAAAAAATTAATTTACAAATTTATCCTTTTTTTTTTTTTTTTTTTTTTAGCGTCTGGAAAATGCGCAACCGCATACCCACCCGCCGCGGGGGAGACAAGGTGGGTTATGTGGGGCTGGGGGTACAAGCAAGCCCCGACCCACTAAAAACCAGACGGCGACACTCGGCCTTACGAGTCGCTCCCGGGAACTGCTTGAGCATTACATCCGAGAACGACTCAGGCTGCGCGGTTGTTTCGCGCCCTTCTCGCGAGGAGGGAGACATAGGTTGTCTCACTCCTCGTGAGGAGAGGTGGGTGTCGCGCCACACTCTCCTCCTCACGGGGGACTGCGTGCAATGACCCACAAGTCCCCCGACTTGTGGCTCTGCAGTCCCCGTAAATCCCCCTTGACTGGGGGATTTAACTCCATCCTCTATGCTAGGGATGGTGATCCACGAGACCGACTACGCGTCGGTCTCCATAGCCTCCGCCTCTTTCCTCACGCTGGCCGGTTTCTTCCGGCCAGAGGACGATGCTGATGACCCGGCAGGAACTCGTTTCGCCACGAGTGTACCGGGCTTTTCCGCAGGGGCCAAAATTTCAGCTCTCCCCGCTTTCGCCTTCTTGATCGCTTGCTTTGACGGTACGGCCTTGGCCATCCTCTCCGCGAGCGGCATGTCCTCTTTCCTCCTCGAGGGTGGCCTGGGCTTACACCCTCTGCCACCCAGTGGGTGTCCGGCTGGCATACCCAAGTCTGCGCAAGCCAGGCACTTGGGTTGCGCCGAACATTCCTTTGCGCTGTGACCGAGCTCTCCGCACCGATAACAAGCGGTGCTACGGTCAACGGCTGCCTTGCACCGGGCCCGAACATGTCCATGTCCGAGGCACCGGTAGCAAAATATGGGTCGAGCTTTCAGGGTCTCCACCCTCACCCTACTCCACCCTATCTGCAGCTTCCCCACTCTGGCTATTTTATTAGCCGCAGATACCGGGCAGCTGACCCAGGCTGAACCCGGTCCGTTGCCAGCGTTGCGCCGTATCTCCCCCACGCGGATAAACTCCTCCAGGCAACCCGTCTCCGCGGAAATTGCCGAGGAGATATCTTTGGAGGTGGTGGCCACGTCGAGACCCCTGACCCTTAACTCCGCGGTCTTCTGGGGCTGCGTGACCCTCACCTCCTCCTTCTCCTTAAAGAGCTCCCTCATTCGCTCGGGCAACTGCCGGGCTTTTGAGAGACGCTCTTTGCCGGGGATCTCGATCACGAGTCTCCCCATCATCGACGGTCTGCACCTTGACTCGACGATGCCGAGGTCTTGGAGGAAGATTTTCTCCCTCGCCTCGCCCATCACCCGGGCGTAGGACAGACCGGTGCCCCCTCCGTCCGCAATCGTGACCGTTACGGCCGCGGTTGCGGGAGCTCTCGGGCCCTTCTTCTTTTTCCTCCTCGACGTCTTGCGGCGCTTCTTGCTAGGCTTCGCCGCTTGTCCAGCTCCCGTCTGCCCACCGACTTGCGGAACCGCAGACCTCTTGGTCGTCTATGGTTGCCGTTTATCGGTATTCACAGACTTCCTACCGACGACGTTGGACCATAAGTCCTTCGTAGCCTTTTCCCCCCCCGGAAACATTCCCCACCACAAGAGATCCCCCCCCCTCTTCGACGAAGACGATGAGCTCCCAGCGGAGTTTCCCCCCCGTGCAACCCCAATTGAAGAAGGTTTATTCTTCTCCTGGAGTTGTAGCTTCTTCCGAAGCTCCCTATTCTCGTTGCGGCATTCGCGCATCGCCGAGATCGAGGAGTCCAAAACCCCCGCCATCTCGGTCCGCGTATTGTCGAGTTCCTCCTTCAGCTCCCTGTTCCTCTCCACGAGAGCTTCGACTTCATCCAGACTAAGTCCGTTTGACGTCGCAAGTTCCTCCGCCACCGTTGGATCGGGGGAAGTCCCCCTGTCCACTGTTGTTGGAGCTGTGACTGGCTCCGGAATATTAGGGCACCACTCCATGTCCCTTACCGGTGGGTCATTCTCCTCCTGGTCCAAGTCGATGTCCCTGGTCCTGAGCTTTCGCTCCAGGGCAGGGAGTCGGCGCGATGGAGAGACAGAGGCTCTCGCGGTGGCAAGCTCAGCCTTTGCCTCCGCTAGCGACCTTTTCAGGTCCTCTATTTCTGCTTCCGCCTTCTCTTTCCCACTCTTAAGAGTCTGCGCATAGACCTTCAGGGCGCTGAGTTCCTGTGATGGAACGGGCTCCTCTGACGCGCTGCGCGCTCTCTCCATGAGAACACCTAAGGCCGCCTGGACTTCCCGCGCTGCTCTCCTTAGCGCGGTGCTCAGGGTCGACTGCAGACCCTTGGACACGTCCGAGGTCTTGTCGACCGCCATTAGGTGTCTACATGCCTTCGCATAGATCTCCGAGGTCTTTTATGCTTGAAGCACAATTCTCAGCTCCTCCTCAGTGGGCAGACTTTCTCTGCCCCTAGTCCGCTTGGGAAGAGTATCCGCGTCCAGCACGTATAACGCTTCCTTTAGGCGTACCACCTTCTCGAGTATCGCTAGTCGGTCAGCACGGGCCGCCGTCATCCCAACATACTCCAAAGTTGTTGGAGGCCGACCTCGGCCTCTTTCAACTGCCTCCATCGCTTTCCTCTGTTCCTCAGAGACTTCCTCCACGTCCACGTCCATGTCCTCCTCCATGTCCGAAGACGAAGTGGAGGAGGAAGAATGTTCCCACTGGGGGTCCGGAGAAACATATACCTGCCTCTCCGTCGCAGTAACGGCCTGACTCTTACTCTCCCTTTTTGTCAAGGGAGCGGTCCTTGAGGTGGCTTTTCCGCCTCTGTCCACCCTAGTTAGCCGCACAATCGGCTGGGACGTGCTAGCCTTAGGCTTAGCCCGCAACTGAACGGCTTTAGGCCCATCCTTGGTGAACCAGATCGCCATTTCACCACGGGAACTCGCTCCCAACTCCCGTGGAGGCCCGACGCTGGATGACGATGAGGGAGTTGCCGGGACAATACAACTCCTCTCACCGGCCACTGCGGTATCCGACCCCGCTGTGACGGTAACCTTCTTCTCTTTCTGTGTGTCCGCCATGTTTGTTAAGAAAGAATTGGCTTTTTTTTCTGGGGATCCCACCCATAGGACGGTTGGGTACCAACCCTAAAGAGCCCGTCCTGCCCTCATTCATACATCCACACAAGCACGCACACCGCCTTTCCAAACAAGGAAAGGCCTTGTACCAAGAAGAATCTTGGTACTGGTCGCTCTTAGCACCCAGTACGACTGTGTACTGGGTGAGCCCTCTCACCACGACAAGGTGGCGACCAACGAGAGGGAAATTTGTCCTTTTTTTTTTTTTTAATTTTTTTACGTGTGGGAAATGCTTCATGCATACCCGCGCCCCTCAAGAAAGGGAACGCGGGTTATGTGGGACTTCCCTCCACCCCGCACTTGACTGATGTGCGGGGCTTCATCGAGGTACCCACTAAAACCCACACGACGACCTTCTCGGGCGTTGCAGGGGCCTCCGGGGATCTGGCAATTGCACTACTTCCGGGGGCCCCCCGCCCTATCCTGCCTGCGGGAGAATCCTTAGCTTTGGAGACTCCCGACCCCTCGCCGATTTGGCTCGGCGAGGGGGGGTCTAGCCCTTGTTGTGGCGCAAAGGGGTCGCACCTTCACGCCACGCCCTCCCGGGGGAAATTGTTTTCCCCCAGGGAGCGGGATCGGGTCTCGAGTTTCCCGCTCGAGGCCCGATCCCTATCTCCCTAGCCGGCAGGCTTGCCGTCCAGGGAGGAATGTCTTTCTCCTCTTTAGCGAGAGGAAGTTCTCCCTTCCTCTATCATCCCGTGAGGCCGGCGGGGGGGATTTAACGTCCCCTTCCTCGGCCTCTTCCCCCGGGTCTCGGGGGGATGCGCAGGGTTTTGCCGACGAGCTCGTCTCCTCCTCCTTCTCCTTGGCGGCCCGTCGACGTCTTCCCCGCTGCTCTTTTTTTTTTTTTTTTTTTGCGTCTGGAAAATGCGCAACCGCATACCCACCCGCCTCAGGGGAGGCAAGGTGGGTTATGTGGGGCTGGGTGTGTAAGCGACCCCCGACCCACTAAAAACCAGACGGCGACACTCGGCCTTAGGAGTCGCTCTCGGGAACTGCTATTGCATTACATCCGAGAACGACTCAGGCTGCGCGGTTATTTCGCGCCCTTCTCGCGAGGAGGGAGACATAAGTTGTCTCACTCCACGTGAGGAGAGGTGGGTGTCGCGCCACACTCTCCTCCTCACGGGGGACTGCGTGCAATGACCCACAAGTCCCCTGACTTGTGGCTCTGCAGTCCCCGTAAATCCCCCTTGACTGGGGGATTTACTCCATCCTAAAAACTAAGGATGGTGGTCCACGAGACTGACTACGCGTCAGTCTCCATCGCCTCGGCCTCTTTCCTCACACTGGCCGGTCTCTTCCGGCCAGAGGACGATGCTGATGGCCCGGCAGGGACTCGCTTCGCCGCGAGTATACCGGGCTTTTCCGCAGGGGCCAAAGATTTAGCTCTCCCCGCTTTCGCCTTCTTGGTCGCCTGCTTCGAAGGAACGGCCTTGGTCGTCCTCTCCGCAAGCGGCACGTCCTCCTTCCGCCTCGAGGGTGGCCTGGGTTTGCACCCTCTGCCACCCAGTCGGTGTCCGGCTGGCAAACCTAGGTCTGCGCAAGCCAGGCACTTGGGTTGCGCCGTACACCCCTTAGCACTGTGGCCGATCTCACCGCACCGATAACATGCGGTGCTGCGGTCCACAGCTGCTTTGCACCAGGCCCGGACATGACCATGTCCGAGACACCGGTAGCAGAAAACGGGTCGAGCCTTCAGGGTCTCAACCCTGACCCTGCTCCACCCAACCTGCAGCTTCCCACCTCTGGCTAGCTTGCTAGCCGCAGATATCGGGCAGCTGACCCAGGCTGAACCCGGCCCGTTGTCAGCGTTGCGCCGAATCTCCCCAACACGGATGAGCTCCTCCAGGCAACCCGTCTCAGCGGAAATTGCCAAGGAGATGTCCTTGGAGGTGGTGGCCACGTCGAGGCCCCTGACCCTTAGCTCCGCGGTCTTCTGGGGCTGCGTGACCCTCACCTCCTCCTTCTCCCTGAAGACCTCCCTCATTCGCTCGGCCAACTGCCGGGCTTTTGAGAGTCGGTCTTTACCAGGGATCTCAATAACGAGACCCCCCATCATCGATGGTCTGAGCCTCGACCCGACGATGCCTTGGAGCAGTCCGAGGTCTTGGAGGGAGATTTTCTCCCTCGCCTCGCCCATCACCCGGGCGTAGGACAGACCAGTGCCCTCTCTGTCCGCAATGGTGACCGTAACGGCCGCGGTTGCGGGAGCTCTCGGGCCCTTCTTCCTTTTCCTTCTTGATGTCTTGCGGCGCTTCCTATCGGGCTTCGCCGCTTGACCAGCTCCTGTCTGCTCCCCGACTAGCGGAGCCGCAGACCCCTTGGACGCCCGTGGTTGCCGCTTAACGGCATTCACGGACTTCCTGCCGACTACTTTGCACCATAAGTCCTTTGTATCCCCCCCAGAATCAGGAATGTTCCCCACGCGAGAGATCCCCCCCCCTTCTTCACCGAAGACGATGGGCCCCCAACAGTATTTCCCCCCCGTGCAACCCCGGTTGAAGGAAGTTTATCCCTCTCCCGAAGTTCCAGCTTCTTGCGAAGCTCCCTATTCTCTTTCCGACACTCTTGCATCGCCGAGATGGAGGAGTCAAGAACCCCCGCCATCTCGGTCCGCGTGTTGTCTACCTCCTCCTTCAGCTCCCTGATTCTATCCAGGAGAGCCTCAACTTCTTGCACGCTGAGTCCGCTAGAAGTCGCGTTATCCTCCGCTGCGGTTGGACCAGGGGAAGTCCCCCTGTCCACTGTTGTTGGAGCTGTGACTGGCGCCGGGATGTTCGGGCACCATTCCATGTCCCTTACTGGTGGGTCACTCTCCTCCTCCTGTTCTAGCTCGATGGCCCTGGTCCTGAGCTTTCGCTTCAGGGCAGGGGGTCGACGCGACGGAGAGACGGAAGCTCTAGCGGTGGCAAGCTCTGCCTTGACCTCCGCTAGCGACCTTTTCAAGTCGTCTATCTCCGCTTCCGCCTTCTCTTTCCCACTCTTGAGAGATTGCACATACGCCTTCAGGGCGCAGAGTTCTTGTGACGGAACCGGCTCCTCTGAGGCACTGCGCGCTCTCTCCATGAGGACACCCAATGCAACCTGAACTTCCCGCGCTGCTCTCCTTAGCGCAGTGCTCAGGGTCGATTGCAGACCCTTGGACACGTCCGAGGTCTTGTCGACCGCCATTAGGTGTCTACATGCCTTTGTGTATATCTCCGAGGTCTTTTGCGTTTGGAGCACAACCCTAAGCTCCTCCTCAGTGGGCAGACTTTCTCTGCCCCTAGTACGCTTGGGAGGGGTATTCGCGTCCAAGACGTACAATGCCTCCTTTAAGCGTACCTCCTTCTCCAGTATAGCTAGACGGTCGGCACGGGCCGCCGTCATCCCGGTATACTCTGAGGTTGTTGGAGGCCGACCTCGGCCTCTTTCCACCGCCTCCGTAGCTTTCTTCTGCTCCTCGGAGACTTCCTCCACGTCCACATCCATGTCCTCCTCCATGTCCGAAGACGAAGTGGAGGAGGAAGAATGTTCCCACTGGGGGTCCGGAGAGACATGAACCTGCCTCTCCGTTGCAGTGGTGGCCTTGCTCCTAATCTCCCTTTTAACTAAGGGAGCGGTCCTTGAGGTGGCTTTTCCGCCTCGGTCCACCCTAGTTAGCCGTACAATCGGCTGGGACGTGCTAGCCTTAGGCTTAGACTTATCCCGCAATTGAACGGCTTTAGGCCCATCCTTTGTGAAGCAGATAGCCATTTCACCACGGGAGCTCGCTCCCAACTCCCGTGGAGGCCCGACGCTGGATGACGATGAGGGGGTTGCCGGGACAATACAACCCCTATCACCGGCCACTGCGGTATCCGACCCCGCTGTGACAGTAATCTTCATCTCTTTCTTGGTGTCCGTCATATTTGTAAAGAAAGTATTGGCTTTTCTTTCTGGGGATCCCACCCATAGGACGGTTGGGTACCAACCCTAAAGAGCCCGTCCTGCCCTCATTCATACATCCACACACGCACGCATACCGCCTTTCCAGACAAGGAAAGGCCTTGTACCAAGAAATCTTGGTACTGGTCGCTCTTAGCACCCAGTACGACTGTGTACTGGGTGAGCCCTCTCACCACGACAAGGTGGCGACCGACGAGAGGGTCCCCGCTGCTCTCCCGTGGAGCTCTCTCACGCTCCCTTTCGGCCTCCTCCTTCTGCTTCATTACGTCGCTGCAGAAGGAGGAGTATTAGGGAAATTTGTCTTTTTTTTTTTTTTTTTAACGTGTGGGAAATGCTTTATGCATACCCGCGCCCCTCGGGAAAGGGAACGCGGGTTATGTGGGACTTCCCTCCACCACGCACTTGACTGTTGTGCGTGGCTTCATCGAGGTACCCACTAAAATCCACACGACGACCTACTCGGGCGTTGCAGGGAGCCCCCGGGAATCTGGCAATTGCACTACTTCCGGAGGCCCCCCGTCCTGTTCTGCCCGCGGGAGTCTCCGCTTGTAACTGCGGAGACTCCCGGCCCCTCGTCGTAAATGGCTCGGCGAGGGGGGGTTCAACCCTTGTTGTTGTGGCGCAAAGGGTTCGCACCTTCACGCCACGCCCTCCCGGGAGAAATTGTTCCCCAGGGGGCGGGATCGGGTCTCGAGTTTCCCGCTCGAGGCCCGATCCCCATCTCCCTATGCGGCAGGCTTGCCGCATAGGGAGGTATTATCTTCCTCTACTTCCTGAGAGATTTACTTTCTCTCTCGTCCCGCGAGGCCGCACTATGAGGGGAATCCAGAACCCCCCTCCTCGGCCTCTTCCCCCGGGTCTCGGGGGGTGCGCGGGGTCCTGCCGCCAGGCTCGTCTTCTCCTCCTTCTCCTAACCGGCCCGCCGTCGTCCTCCTCGCTGCTTCCCTCCCTTGGAGCCCTCTCCCGCTCCCTTTCGGCCTCCTCCTTCTGCTTCATTACGTCACTGCAGAAGGAGGAGACCGCCCTCCAGGACCCCTCGCTCTCCAGCATCTTCTTCACGACTGCTGGGAGCGAGAGGTCTCCACCTATTGCCTCTATTAGGACACCGCGCTCCTCAGCCCACGCTGGGCAGTAGGCCAAGGTATGTTGCGCGGTGTCCATGCCGTCCTCACAATGGTGGCACTGCGTCGTTTCCTCTCGTTGTATCTTGCACAGGTATTCCCCGAAACAACCATGTCCGCAGAACACCTGCGCAAGATGGAAGGTCACCTCGCCGTGCGTCATTGAGGTCCACTCCTCTAGCACTGGACGCACGGCTCCGACAACTCTGTTGCCAGAGTTGGTGTCGGGGATATCGGCAAGATATCCCTCCCATCTCTCCAGCAGACGTCGTCGGGCTTGGAGTTTCATAATCGCCTTCGCTCTGGCGGTTAGTTTCACGTTCCGCCTCTGGAACTCACGACTCTGCATATACGTTTCTTCGTACATGCGCGCCACGAGCTCCATCGGCGGTAGTCCCGCCAGAGCTGTCGCCGCTGCATGGGACATCGTCCTATAGCCGCGCACCACCCGAATCGCTACGCGGCGCTGGATGCGCCGCAGCACATCCCTTATCTTCGGGGTGGTGATCGCGGCCTCCGCCCATACCGGCGCGCCGTACAGGACGACGGCGTTGACGATGCCCGCATACATGCGGCGAACCCTCCCGTCTGGTCCCCCCAGATTTGGCAGTAGGCGGCTTAAACCAGCCGCCACCTTTTCTACTTTGGGGACCAGACTTTCAAAGTGTATTATGAAACTCCATCTTCCGTCCAGTATCAGGCCCAGATATTTGATCTGGTTCCCGATCTGGACGGGGGTGCCTTCCACCGCAACATGGGCTCGCGGCGGCACACCGTGTGTGCCGCCGTGTATGAATAGCGCCTCGGTCTTATGAGGCGCTACTCTGAGACCCATGTTGCGTATACTCCTAACGACGCAGTCCACCGCAAGTTCGGCCTTGTTTCTCGCCTCCCCCCAGTGTTCTCCCCCGGCCAGCACTAGCGTGTCGTCTGCATAGCAGACGACGCTGCAGCCGTGGGGGAGGGTGGTGCGGAGAACTTCGTCAAATGCGAGATCCCATAGCAAGGGGCCTAGTACCGACCCCTGCGGGATCCCGCATGTGACTCCCCTCCCGCAATTATCACCTTCTCGGTTGATATATCCGATCTGCCTCTCCCGGAAGTACGACCTGACGATCCTCACCAGGTACGGTGGAACGCGATGCGATCTCATCGCGCGTTCCACCTGGCACCAGGGCAGGGTATTAAATGCATTAACTATGTCCAATGAGACTGCTACTGCCACCCCACCCTGGTCCATCTCGGATTCCGCAAGGGATCTCACTCTCCTGATCGCATCGATCGTTGACCTTCCCTCGCGGAACCCGTACTGTTCCTGGTGAAGATCCGGTCCTTCTCGGGATAAATGTTGGACGAGGCGGTTCGCCACTACTCTCTCCAACAACTTCCTCGCCTCGTCCAAGAGGCAGATCGGTCTATAAGCGGGAGGGGCCCCCGCAACTCCGCCCCTCTTTGGGATTAAGACAAGATTTGCCTTTTCCCACACTGGGGGGAAGTATCCTTCCCTCAGGCAATCGCTGAATAATTGCCTGACAAACGCGGACAGATGGTCCAAGGCCATGACCCATATTCGTCCGGGGATACCGCCGGCCCTGGGGCTTTGTTTCCCCTGGACCGGAGCCTTTTGATCACCCCGGACATTTCCTCCCCCGAGACCTCCAGGTGCTTCCCCCACTCGACTGGTTCCGCAGGTACGTCGGGAGTTCCAGCCACAGTGGGGAAGAGCTTGTTGAGTGTATCTTCAAGTTCCTGGGGCTCGAGGGCTTCCGTCACGGAGGGCGCCCATCTTCTCAGTTTGTTGAGAACGGTTTTGTATGGGCGCCCCCATGGGTCATTGTTGAGCGTGAGTAAACTTTCGTCCCACGCTCTTGCCTTGGACCTCCTGATGGCTGAGTTGGTTACGCTCGAATCTATAATTGGCGTAAGCCTCCTCTGTCGCCTCCTCCTGGCCGAGTCGCCTCGCGCGTGTGAAACGACGTCTGGCCCTGGTGGTAACGCTTCGCTGTTCTGCAATTTCGTCGCTCCACCAGTAGGCCACGCGACTCGGCCTAAACCTGGCTCTGGGCATTGCAGCGTCGCACGCTCTTGAGTTACGCCCATGAGCCAGTCGACCCGGCCTGGTATATCCTCCGACATAACTGTGCCTGGCCAGGTCGCGGAGGCGACCGCAGCCATCAATCTGTCCGCGTCTAACTTTCGTAGGGCCCATCTCTTCGGCGGAGTGTTACTATCTTCTCCCCCGCGGGGGCGGCCGAGCACCCTTTGGCGGGTGATGTTTACCCTCATCCCAATGTACAAGTGATCTGACAAGGTTTCCTTGTCCATCACCCGCCAATCGCTAATTCTGTCTGCCGCAGGGGAGTTTGCCCACGTAAGGTCAATGATTGACTCCCCCTGCGGCCGGATCAGGGTGCTCCTCGTGCCTTCATTTATCAGATGAAGGCCGAGTGCCGCCGCCCACATCTCCAGGACTCTGCCCCTCCTATCCGTGCGCCGGGAATCCCACGCCGTAGCTTTGGCGTTGAAGTCCCCGGCCACGATTACCGGACAGTGCAGCTGTGATCTCACGAACACAGCTACACCGTCCATCGCCTGTTCGAACTGGGCAGCGTCCAACCTCAGGGGGAGGTAACACCCCACCACCGTGATGGGCCCCCACTCTACTGCCACAAATACCCTCCCTGCGCCCAGCTTTCTGCAGGGGGGGGAATTTGCCTCCCTCCTCCAAGTGATTGCCGCGGAGCCCTCGTCGTTCGTTGCCCAGCATGGGTGACCATCCGGCACCCGATAGGGCTCCGCGGCTATCCCCAAACCACTCCCGCCTTCCGCAAGGGACTGCATGAATAAATCCTGTGCGCGGCGGGCGTGGTTCAGGTTTGCTTGCAATAGACCGATGGCCATTTTATTTTTGATCATCGGTCTCCTCCACAACCTCCATCCTCTCCGGTACATTTACCGCTTGTTCGCCTTTCGGCTCCTCCTTCCTTCTAACTGCCGGCGATGCCTCCTTCTGCGCTTTCGTTGCAGCCCGTTTCGGGCGTGTATTTGGCGCAGTCACCGGGTTCGCCGGTTGCTCCTTTGCGGCTCCATCCCTCGATGGGCCAGCTGCCGTGGCCTTGTCCCTCGATGGGCCTTTCTTGGCCGTCTCCTTCCTTACGTATTTTCCTTTAGGAGGGGAGCATTTCGCGCTCCCCATCCTATGATTCGCGGGCTTGCCCGCTTCTGCACAGAGCATGCACTTGGTTGTGCTCGCGCAGTCGCGGGCTTTGTGTCCCTCTACCCCGCAATTGTAGCAGTAATTTCTTCTATCATTTTTGCTGCTGCAATTGCTCTGCACATGGCCTTTCCCCATGCACCTGTAGCATTGTAGAGGTCTGTCTTTCAGTACCTCTACATTAGCTTGCAGCCAGCCAAATCGAATCCTGCCGGCTTCGACAACTTTCCTCGCTGCCGCGACGGGACACCTGACCCATGCAGTGCCCATGGCCTTGGCGGCGAATCTGATTGGCCCGACCTTTATTTCGTCGGGGCAACAGCCCCCCACCTCAGCCACGCGGCACTGCACCTCCGACTCTGTTGTTGCCTCATCGAGGCCACGGATCCTCAGCTCGACTGTCTTCGTTGGTCGAGCCACTTTCACTCCCTCGACCTCCGCCAGCGCCTCTTTTAGCTTAGCGGCAAATAGGTCCGCTTTCTCGATTCTGTCCTTTCCCGTGATCTCGTAGACCATGGCCCCGGTAACACCCTTATGAGCCTTGACTTTGGGTATACCGAGGTCCATGAGGTTGATCTTTGATCTGGCCTTAAAGATCGCCTCCTTATACTCGCCCGGCGGGCACGTGAGCGTGATCGCCGCAGACTTAAGGGACCTCCTTTTCCCTATTCCCCCCTCGTTGAGCTTCTCCCTCGCCTCTCCACCAGCCCTCTTAGTAAGAGGGGGGGAGGCTGAGGTGGCCGATTTCCCCGGATTTCTTGGGGCAGGATGTTGCTTGCCCTCTTTCTTCTGGACCGCTTTCTCCCGTCTCCCGACGACTTTGGCCCAGGTGGTGTCCTCGGCTTCCGTCGGTCGGGGAGGGATTTTTTCAGGCGCCGCTTCCGGGGCGGGGGGAACAACTCTTCCTCTCCTGAGGAAGTCCTCTTTGGGGCGCTGTGGTTTTGGCGGTTCCGCAGCCTTTGATGGCTGCGGTGCCCCCTTTCTCACCTCACCCTTCGAAGCCCTCTTTTTCTTGTTAGCCCCCTTTTTTGCGATCTCCTTCTGCTCTACTGAACGAGCTGTCGTACAGCGTCGCTGTACGATCTCGCTGGTTGGGCCTGATAGGAGGGTTCGTCCTTCTCGAGCGGGCGGGGTATCGCGACGGGGTTCCCGGGATTTCTCCTCCTCTTCGCAAACTCCTCTCTTCTCCCTAACAGATCCTGGATCTTTTCAGAGAGCGCCTTGTACTCTCTTCTATCCTCTGCAGTGGTTACTCCTGGAGGATAATACTCCTCCAGGAATTTCCCATGCACCCCTTTTAGAGCCGGTCTAGCCACCGGTTCCGGGGTCCTCTTCTTCTCCTCTTCTTCTACTACATCCATTTTCTCAGTGGATGTATGGAGCGAAAAACGTGTTACTTCGGTGGCCCTTCTTTGGGCCTCGGTCGGATGTGTTGTTTCCTTCTTCTTCTCTGGGGTTCTGAGCGATGCCTTTTCCTCCAGTAATGTCCGGAGCTGCATCCTCATTCTCTTTGCCTCACTATATAGTTTGGCATTTTCCGCCTTGAGAGCTCGAACCTGCTTTCTCGAGCTCTCTGCAGAGCCTTCCTCCTCGCCGACGTCTTTAGCTGCTATCCTTTCGCTGAAGACAGCCACCGCTGCCTCCAGGTAGCAGGATGCCTCTTTTATCTCTGCTTTGACTGTTCCTTTCAGTCCCTTCTTAGATTTAATAACAGCCCTCATAAGCATGCTGGTATGCTTTAATCCTTCGGCTGCTACATCGAGGTTGGGAGTCACCCTAAGATCCTCGGTGTATTCCCTAGCTAGGTCTTTCATGCGTTGATAGGCTTTGGAGCCTTCGAGGGATGTCTCAGGGTTGAGTATCTCCCTCTCGTTCTCCTCCACCTCTCTCCTAGCTCTTTCCTCACTCTCCTTCTTAACCAGACGGTACATGAAGGTACTCTCGGACCGTCCTCTTCCCCGCTTTCTTTTCTTGGAGGGGCAGAGAATACTCTCCGCATCAGAGTTTAGGGACTCTGTATCCCCCTCCACATCGACGTGTTCCTCTTCCATGACCACGTTGTGGTTGCCTGACGGTCCAGCCACGGCGTAGTCTTGATCCTTGACGCTCGGCGTTTTGGATCTCGGTCCCGGTTTTTTCGCGATAACGACCCTCTGGTCGATCCTCTCCACTTTAACGACAGCCACTTTGGCTCTCGTTCTCGTGGAGATGTTATCACTTTCTCTTTGCGCGTTGTTCGCGCAAGGAGACATGGTGGAGGTATCCTCCATGGCTCCTTCCTCCCGCACGTTCTTCTCATCTGGATTTTGTTTATTTGATGGATTCATTTTGTAAGAATCCCACTCCCTGCTGCGGCTCTGTGGACCAGGGTGTACCCTCTCCGACTAGGAGGTGCCCCGAAACATGACCGGCCACACCCCACTGGCCGGGCCCCGAGTTCCCCCGGGGAGTCCACATATGTCTTGACCGGGGGGGATACCGCACCCCCGGCCGTGACTCCGAGCCCCTTACACACACAACGGGGGTTGTAACGCCCCTCGTTGGGCTTTCAGGGGTCCCCCAGCTCCGACCCTGGGGGTACCGCAGCAGGTGGCGCCACCCGGGGGGCCCCACGGACGGGACAGACAGGGTCGCCGCTCCCCGGCCCTGCCCTAACCGCCGTGGCGACCAGCACGCACCACACCGGTAATTACGTCCAGTGTGGGCAAGCGCCTTCCACCAGCCGGTTGCTTCGGAAGAGGCAACGGTTGCTTCCGACTGGTGGTATCTACTCTCGCCACCGGACCCCGACCTCGAAGTACTTTCGAGCGGCCCCGGTGGCTGGCCAGCGTGGATCCCTCCGGGCACCGCCCCTTGGGTAAACCCTCCGGGCAAGGCCCCTCGGGTAGCCACACATGGCCATCTCCGCCGCCCCCAGCCCGAGCTCGGAATACGTCCGAGTGGCCCGGGCGCGGCCAGCTCCAGGGACGCTGGGACGAGAGCGAACTCTCCAACAGCACCCTGGGGCTTCTCTCCTCGCCGGACCCTGCCTCGGAAAAGTCCGAGCAGCCCCGGCGACCAGCCAGCGTGGCCCCCTCCGGGCAATGCCCCTTGGGTAGACCCTCCGGGCAAAGACCCTCGGGTATCCACGCGTGGCCTCCTCCGTTGCACCCAGCCCGAGCTCGGAATACGTCCGAGTGGCCCGGGTGCGGCCAACCGCAGGGACGCTGGACGGGGACCCAGGCTACCCGGCCTGGAGATCCCCAACCAGCACCCTGTGGCTCCTCTCGTCGCCGGGCCCCGCCTCGGAAACGTCCGAGCGGCCCCGGCGACCGACCCCCTCCGGGCGATGCCCCTCGGGTAGTCACGGATGGTCACCCATCCCCGCGACCCCCGCCGCAAAGCACCCACCCCGAGACCCCGAGGAAACACCCCCGGGAGAAAATCCCCCGAAAACACCCCCCGAGACAACGAAACGGGAACCCCGCGGCCGAGGCCGCAAGCTGCATGGAGGGAGGACAGCGCCAAAGGCGCCGTGCAATGTCCATCCCCTAACGGTGCCATGCCACCGGGCGTTTGTATTCAAGGTCGCCATCTTCTACCACATACGAGCCGAGGCTCTATGGGGAAGTGGGCCCCGTCCTCCCAACATGGGAGGGCTCCCCGAGACTGGGGAGACTCCCCAGAACTCGGGGAGTTGATGTACCCGATGTTATTCGGGTACGGGATGCTGTTAGCACCCCTCGCAAGACTATCCTCTTGCGAAGGGTGAGCTCTCTCGCCACGGCAAGGCCGCATCCCACGAGAGAGTAGGAAAATTTGTCCTTTTTTTTTTTTTTTTTTTACCTCAAGAAAATGCGCAACCGCATACCCAACCTCCCGGGGGATGGAGGTGGGTTATGTGGGGCTGGGGCTAAAGCTGCCCCGACCCACTAAAAACTCGAGGGTGGCCGCCATCTCGCACCGTGTCTGGGGAGACCCGGGATCGCTTTACGCATGCTACCGGGTCCCCCCAAGTGCGTGTGGTCTTGAAGACCTCATCCTCGATCCTCTTTTGAGAGGATCTCTGCCTCTTTATATTTAACAGTAAAACGCGACCACTCGTTTCACTGCTACTCCTCCGGGCTGCGTGCAATGAGATGCTTGTGTCCCCACGCAGGCATCTCTGCAGCTCGTCCTCGTCCTCACCGATCAAAGATCGTCTATTAGACCTTTCCTTTTTCTGCTAAGAGAAGAGGAGAAAATTATGCTAGTTGGGCATATGCCCTTCTTCTAGCCCCCCCTCTCCGAGCGCCGCCTCCAGCCCTCCTCCTCTCAGAGTTGGGATCCGCCTCTCTTTCCCTTTCTGCAGCCTCCTTCTGTGAGAGTACCTCCTCACAGAAGGTGGCCATCCCTATATATGCCTCCTCTCCCCCCACAATCTTCTCTACGATTGATGGGAGAGAGAGGTCAGGCCCAACACTATCAATCAGGATACGGCGTTGCTCTGTCCAAGCTGGACATACCTCCAAGGTATGCTGCGCCGTGTCCCGATCAGCTCCGCAGTGACAGCACTTTGCCGTTGGCTCGCGTCCCGCAATCCGGTGCAGATACTCACCGAAGCATCCGTGCCCGGCGAGCACCTGCACCAATCTGAAGGTTAGTCCTCCGTGTCGCCTATCCACCCAGTCTGGCAATACTGGGCGGATGGCTTCGACAGCTCTTAGCCCCGCCGTGGCTCCTGCGAGCCTGGCCTGCCACGTCTCCACCAAGAGCTGCCGAGCCTGGCGCCTCAGCACCTCAGCCGCCTTTTTCGTTAAGATCGCCCCCTCCTGGCGAATCTCTTTACGCCTCTCATAAAGGGAGGCGTACATTTCCGCCATCATCACCCATGGGGGCGATCCCGAAATAACACACGCCGTTTCGGCGGAGATGGTCCTATATCCTCTGGCGAGTCTGATGGCCAGTTTTCTCTGAAGCTGTTGCACTAAACTAGTGCTGCTTCTGCTGGCCATCAGCTGCCCAGCCCATACAGGGGCCCCGTACAATACCATAGAGCCCACCGCCGTCATGTAGAAGCGGCGTGCTCTGTCTTTCGGCCCCCCAATGTTCGGCAGCAATCTCCCTATATCGGAGATCGCCGCCCTGACTCGGGGGGCCAAGCGGCTGAAGTGCTCCTCGAAGCTCCATTGACTGTCGAGAACAAGCCCCAAGTATTTCAAGTAGGGCCTGATCTCGACGCGTACTCCCTCGATTGCAATATGGGACTGAGGTGGCCTATTTCTCTTTGAATTTGAGAACCAGATGGCCTCCGTTTTCTGAAGAGCCACCCTCAGCCCCAATATGCGAATGCGGCCGACGGCAAGTGATACCCCCACCCTTGCCAAGCGGATAGCCTCATCCCAATCTTCCCCCCTGACAAATACCAACGTATCGTCTGCATAGCATGTCAGACTAATGCCAGGGAGGAAGGCGCCCCGCAGAACCCAATCATATCCTAAATTCCACAGGAGCGGCCCGAGGACCGATCCCTGTGGAACTCTACACCCCGTCTCTCTTCTGTATGTGGTTCCATACCGTCCCTTATAAGTTATGTACCTGTTGCAGAGATAATCCCATAACGTCCTCTTAATGTAGGAAGGCACTCCATGGTAATCAAGTGCCTTCTTTATATTGTCCCAGGGTAGGGTATTAAATGCATTAGCTATGTCCAAGCTTATAGCTATTGCTACCTCACCCTGGGATGTCACTCCCTCTGAGAGGACTCTCACTCTTTCGATAGCATCGATGGTGGAGAGCCCCTCTCTGAATCCAAATTGGCAATCTACCAAATTAGGACCTCTCCGCTTCAGGTGGTCGACGAGACGGGCCGCAACTATTCTCTCAAATAACTTGCTCGCCTCGTCGAGCAAACATATAGGGCGGTATGCTGACGGGGAGTCTGCAAGGCGCCCTTCTTTTGGGATGAGCACCAGTCCCGCTTCTTTCCAAATAGATGGAAATTTTCCTTGCTTCAGGCAGCTGTTCATTAATTGCCTGAAGCGTTCTCCTAGGGCACTCAGAGCCATGACCCAGGCCTTTCCGGGGATGCCATCCGGTCCGGGGGCAGTGTTCTTAGCCCTCAGGTGTTTCACTGCCCTTTTTAATTCGTCCGATGTTACCTCTAAGTCTTCGGACCAGTCATCCTCTGGAATGTGCTGATTGCCGGCTCTTTCCTCTCCATCTGGAAAGAGAGCCGACACAATATTCTGGAGCAGCTGCGGATGGAGACTCTCCGTGACCGCGGAGGTTCGAGGCCGCAGCTTGTGTCTAACAATCTTGTACGGTCGCCCCCACGGGTCTTCATTTAGCGTCTCCACCAGCTCCTCCCAGGCCTGGACCTTGGCTTTCTTAATGGCAGCTTGCAGGGATTTCTTCGCGTCCCGATATTCGCCCTGCAGTTCGGCCGCCTCTGCCTCCGTGTGCTGCCTGCGACGACAGTGGGTGTACCGGCGTCTCCTCTCATTGCAGATCTTTCTTAGGTTCGCAATGTCCCGAGACCACCAGTACACCGCTCTCTTCCTCGATGGCGCTCCGGCTCTGGGCATGGAGGCATCGCATATCTGCGTCATTGCCCCCCTAAACCAGAGCGCCTCTTCCTCTACTTCGCAGAGGCCCGGGGGAATCTCTTCCCAGGCCTTAGCGGCCGAGGCTGCCATCAATGCGTCTCTATCGAGGCGCCTGAGTGCCCAGCGTGGTGATGGGGTTCCCCCACCGTCGCGTTGACGGCGAGCTCCTGCCAGACGTCCTAAGGAGGGATCGGCAATGACCATCCGGATGTATCGGTGGTCGGATAGCGTTTCGTTATCTTCCTCCACTCTCCACTTATGCACCATGCGTACGGCCGTCTGGGTGCCGAAGGTGATGTCGACTATCGACCCCCCATTGTGCCGCACGCAAGTAAACACCGACCCCCGATTTATAACCCGGAGATCCCGCTCCGCTATCCATTCACTTAGGACTTCCCCTTTGGCATTACTGATCGGGGAGCCCCATTCTGTCGACTTGGCGTTCAGGTCCCCCAGAATCAGTATTGGATTGGGGAGTGCTCTTGCGATTGCCCCCCCAAGCTCCTCCAAGAACTGCCCGAACTCGTCGACTTCGCGATTGGGCGAGAAGTAAACGCCCACCACCACTATCTCCCCCCAGTTTGCTGCTACAAACCCCTCACCTTTCTCTTTAAGCGTTAGGGGAGGGCTGCCGGGGTGTGTTTGCCCAATTATCGCGACCTGTCCCTCATCGTCCCCCAGCCATCCAACTCTAGATGGGGGGACATAGTAGGGCTCAGCCGCAACCACCAAGCCAATGTTCCACTTCGCCATGTTTTGAAGGAGCAGATCTTGCGCCCTGGCGGAGTGGTTCAGATTGGCTTGGAGGATGTGACGCTCCATTATTCTTGTACGTCCATCGCCTCCTCCTGGCTTATTTCCCTGCAATTGTCCCTGCTCTCAGGGATTGCCTCGGGAGTTCTATCCTTCCTCCCGTCTGCTGCTTCATTTACTCTTTGGGAGGAGGCTTCCTTGATCGCTGCCCCTTCCTCCTTCTGGCTTGCTTTAGCACTCTGGATGCCTGCATTCGCCTTCTTCCCTTTTACAGACGCCGCCTTCTTCTCTACTTTCTGCGTCTTATCTTTTCCCCCCCCGCTTGCTGCTGTCTATACAGACCTGGCTCCCCATTCTATGTTTTGCGGGGCGGCCATGATCTGCGCATTTTATGCATCTCAGCTCGCCCTCGCATTCGCTGGCCTTATGGCCATTTTGACCGCAACGGTAACAAACAGTACTGCGATCTGTCCCCGCTTTACACCGCTGTAGGGTATGTCCTACCTCAAGGCAGCGGTAGCATTGCAGGGGTCTAGGCTTCAGCGCTTCGACTCTTGCTGAAACCCAGCCCACTCTTAAGCGACCTTCCTCTGCCAATATTTTAGCCGCCTCGGCCGGACATCTCGTCCATACAGCCCCGAGCCCTGTCGGCGCACGGCGGATATTGCCCACCTTAACGTCGTCCTCGCGGCAGTTGCCTTTATCGGCAATAGCCCTTGCCACGTCTCCTTGCGAAAGAGAGTCATCCAGGCCCCATATTCGCATTTCTGCAAACTTGGTTGGTCTGGAGACCTTAACCCCCTTGTGAGCCAGTATTTCTCTAAGTTTGGCAGCCAGTCCATCCGCCTTCTGCTTGCTGTCCTCCTTCGGGGTTTCTCCCTCTCCAGGGATTTCATATATTATAGCCCCCGTAACTGCTCTTTTGGGTTTGAGGGATGTAATGCCGAGCTCTTTGAGATTAACTTGATCTCTAGCTTCAGCCAAAATCACCCCTAATTCCTTTTTCGCAGCTTCTTCCCCGCTCCCCTCTACGGCGTTGTAAAGGGAAATTTGTCCTAACCTTTTTTTTTTTTAACGAGAGGAAATGCGCAACCGCATACCCGCTCACCTCCCCCGAGGTTATGTGGGTCTGGGATCTTCGCCCCCGGGACTCAAATGGATCCCGGGGACTCCCCCGACCCACTAAAACCTCTCGGTGGCCCTCTGAGCGCTTGTGCCGTGGCCCCGGGAATCGCTTTCGCATACACCGGGGCCGCGGCACGCTGAGCTTGCGCTCCCATCCTTGATACAAGGGCCGGGTTTTACCCCGGCCCAGGAAGAAGAGAGTGGGGCCACCGACTCTCTTCTCCCTCGTGGGGGCCTGCGTGCAATGAGTCTCAGGAGCCCCCGCTCCCAAGACTCTGCAAGCCCCCCGCCTACGGTGCCACGGCTCCTTCCGCCCTCTGAGGGGGTTAAGATTCGGCCGTGGCACAGGGGGCATCTCCCGGGAGGCCACCTCCGAAGAGGAAGCCTCCCTCAGCGAGAGGGAGGGGCCCGTGGTCTTCGCCCCATTGGGCGAGAACCCTGTCCCCTCCGTCCCAATTCTCCTGTTTCTTTTCTCCCGGGGATCAGGCTACCTCCGCCCCCGAAGGGGGTTAGGATTCGGCCACAATCCCCGGGAGAACCTCCTTTTGGAATAAAGAGTCGCCCCCCGAGGGGAGCGACTCTCATCCCACCTCCGAGGCGGGATCGGGGGGAACTTGTGCTCTCCCCGATCTCGCCACATCTGCTTTACCCACTAATCTCTTGCTGCTGCTGCAGCAAACTGCCTTCTCCGAACGCCGGCCCTTCGTCGTCGTATCGGGTCGGCGTTCGGATCCTCCTCTCTTTCTCTTTCGGCCGCCTCCTTCCTTGTGAGGACTTCCTCACAGAAGGAGGCGACCGAGTTCCACTTCTCCCTATTCTCTAACATAGCCCTGACTACTGCAGTCAGGGCTAGGTCCGTCCCAATAAAGTCGGTCAGGGCGCGGCGCTCCTCCTCCCACGCCGGACAAAACTCTAAAATAAATTTGTCCTTTTTTTTTTTTTTTTTTTTTTTTACGTGTGGGAAATGCTTTATGCATACCCGTGCCCCTCGGGAAAGGGAACACGGGTTATGTGGGACTTCCCTCCACCCCGCACTTGACTGTTGTGCGGGGCTTCATCAGGGTACCCACTAAAACCCACACGACGACCTTCTCGGGCGTTGCAGGGAGCCCCCGGGAATCTGGCAATTGCACTACTTCCGGAGGCCCCCCGCCCTGTCCTGCCCGCGGGAGCCTCCGCTTGGTCTGCGGAGACTCCCGGCCACTCGCCGTTTTGGTTCGGCGAGGGGGGTCCAACCCTTGTAGTTGTGGCGCAAAGGGGTCGCACCTTCACGCCACGCCCTCCCGGGGGAAGTTGTGTTCCCCGGGGGGCGGGATCGGGTCTCGAGTTTCCCGCTCGAGGCCCGATCCCCATCTCCCTATCCGGCAGACTTGCGGGATAGGGAGGTATCATCTTCCTCTTCTATTTTGTGAGGGGGAGTTTTTTTCCCTCTTTCGTCCCGTGAGGCCATTTGAGTGGGGAATTTATCTTCCCCCTCTACGGCCTCCTCCCCCGGGTCTCGAGGGATGTGCGGGGTCTTGTCGCCGGGGCCGTTTCCTTCTTCTTCTCCTCGGCGGTCTGCCGGCGTCATCCCCGCTGCTGCCTTCTCTCGGAGCTCTTTCTCGCTCCCTTTCGGCCTCCTCCTTCTGCTTCATTACGTCGCTGCAGAAGGAGGAGACCGCCCTCCAGGACCCCTCGCTCTCCAGCATTCTCTCCACAACTGTTGGGAGCGAGAGGTCTCCACCAATAGCTTCTTCCAGGACACCGCGCTCCCTGGCCCACGCTGGGCAGTAGGCCAGGGTGTGTTGCGCGGTGTCCATGCCGTCCTCGCAATGGTGGCACTGCGTCGATTCTTCCCGTTGTATCTTGCACAGGTATTCCCCGAAACAACTATGTCCGGAGAACACCTGCGCAAGGTGGAAGGTCACCTCGCCGTGCGTCCTTAACGTCCACTCTTCTAGTCTAGAACGCACGGCTTCGACGACTCTGTTGCCGGAATTGGTGTCGGGGACATTAGCTAAATATCCCTTTCACCTTTCTAGTAGACGTCGCCGGGCTTGGAGCTTCATAATCGCCTTCGCTCTGGCGGTTAACTTAACGTTCCGCCTCTGGAACTCGCGGGTCTGCATGTACGTTTCATCGTACATGCACGCCACGAGCTCCATCGGCGGAAGCCCCGTCAGAGCTGTCGCCGCCGCATGGGACATCGTCCTATAGCCGCGCACCACCCGAATCGCGACGCGGCGCTGAATGCGCCGCAGCACATCCCGTATTTTCGGCGTGGTGATCGCGGCCTCTGCCCATACCGGCGCCCCGTATAGGGCGACGGCATTGACGATGCCCGCATACATGCGGCGAACCCTCCCGTCTGGTCCCCCCAGGTTGGGGAGTAGGCGGCCTAACGCAGCCGCCACTTTCTCCACTTTGGGGACCAGACTTTCAAAGTGCGTTATGAAACTCCATCTCACGTCCAGTATCAGGCAAAGATATTTAATCCGATTCCCGATCTGGACGGGGGTGCCTTCCACCGCAACATGGGCCCTCGGCGGCACACCGTGTGTGCCGTCGTGCAGGAATAGCGCCTCGGTCTTATGAGGCGCTACTCTGAGACCCATGTTGCGTATACTTCTGACGACGCAGTCCACTGCGAGTTCGGCCCTATTTCTCGCCTCCCCCCAGTGTTCTCCCCCGGCCAGCACTAACGTGTCGTCTGCATAGCAGACGACGTTGCAGCCGAGGGGGAGGGCGGTGCGAAGGACTTCGTCAAATGCGAGGTCCCACAGCAAGGGGCCTAATACCGACCCCTGCGGGACCCCGCATGTGACTTCCCTCCCGCAATTCTCACCTTCACGGTTAATGTAGCCGATCTGCCTTTCCCTAAAGTACGACCTTACGATCTTCACCAGGTACGGTGGAACGCGATGCGACTCCATCGCACGTTCCACCTGGCACCAGGGCAGGGTGTTAAAAGCATTAACAATGTCCAAGGATACTGCTACAGCCACCCCACCCTGGTCCATCTCAGATTCCGCGAGGGATCTTACTCTTTGGATCGCATCGATCGTCGATCTTCCCTCGCGGAACCCGTACTGTTCCTGATGAAGATCTGGTCCCACCCGGGACAGATGCTGGACGAGGCGGTTCGCCACCACTCTCTCCAACAGTTTCCCCGCCTCGTCCAAGAGGCAGATCGGCCTATACGCGAGAGGGGCCCCCGCAACTCCGCCCCCCTTCGGGATAAGGACAAGGTTTGCCCTTTCCCACACTGGGGGGGAAGTATCCTTCCTTCAGGCAGTCTCCAAAGAGCTGCTTTACGAACGCGGACAGATGGTCCGAGGCCATGACCCATACTCGTCCGGGGATACCGTCCGGTCCTGGGGCTTTGTTTCCCCTGGACCGGAGCCTCTTAATCACCCCGGACATTTCTTCCCTCGAGACCTCCAGGTGCTCTCCCCACTCGACCGGTTCCCTAGGTACGTCGGGGGTTCCGGCCACAGTGGGGAAGAGCCTATTAAGCGTATCTTCTTGCTCCTGGGGCTCGAGGGCTTCCGTCACGGAGGGCGCCCATCTTCTCAACTTGTTGAGTACGGTTTTGAATGGGCGCCCCCATGGGTCATTATTGAGCGTGAGTAAACTTTCGTCCCACGCTCTGGCCTTGGACTCCCTGATGGCTGCACTGAGTGCGTTACGCTCGAACCTATAATCGGCGTACGCCTCTTCGGTCACCTCCTCCCGGCCGAGTCGCCTCGCGCGCGTGAACCTACGCCTGGCCCTGGTGGTGACTCTCCGCTGTTCTGCGATTTCGTCATTCCACCAGTAAGCCACGCGACTCGGCCTGAAACTGGCCCTGGGCATCGCGGCGTCACACGCTCTTGACATGACGCCCATGAGCCAGTCGACCCGGCCTGGTATATCCTCCGGCATAACTGTGCCTGGCCAGGTCGCGGAGGCGACCGCAGCCATCAGTCTGTCCGCGTCCAACTTGCGCAAGGCCCATCTCCTCGGCGGAGTGTCACTATTCTCTCCCCCGCGGGGGCGGCCGAGCACCCTTTGGCGGGTGATGTTTACCCTCATCCCGATGTATAAAGGTCTGACAAGATTTCCTTGTTCATCACCCGCCAATCGCTAATCCTATCTGCCGCAGGGGAGTTTGCCCATGTAAGGTCTATAATCGACTCCCCCTGCGGCCGGATCAGGGTGCTCCTCGCGCTTACATTCATTAAGTGCAGGCCGAGTGCCGCCGCCCACATCTCCAGGACTCCGCCCCTCCCGTCCGTGCGCCGGGAACCCCACGCCGTAGCTTTGGCGTTGAAGTCCCCGGCCACGATTACCGGACGGTGCGGCTGTGATCTCATGAACACAGCTACAACCTCCACCACCTGCTCGTATTGGGCGAAGTCCAGACTTGGGGGGAAGTAACACCCCACCACCGTGATGGGCCCCCACTCGACTGCGACAAATCCCTTCCCTGCTCCCAGCTTTCTACAGGGAGGGGAGTTTGCTTCCCTCCTCCATGTTATTGCCACGGAGCCCTCATCGTTCGCCGCCCAACAAGGGTGATTGTCTGACACCCGATAGGGCTCCGAGGCTATCCCCAAACCACACCCGCCTTCTGCAAGGGATTGCATGAACAAGTCCTGTGCACGGCGGGCGTGATTTAGGTTTGCCTGAAGGAGACCAATGGCCATCTTATTTCTGGCCACTGGTCTCCTCCTCGACCTCCATCCTTTCTGGAACTTGTTCCTCTTTTCCGCCTACTGGCTCCTCCTTCCTTTCTGTAGCCGGCGGTACCTCCCTTCGCGCCTTCGCCGCAGCCCGTTTCGGGCGCGCATTTGGCGCGGTTTTGGAGCCCGTCAGTTGCTCCTTCGCTGCTCCCCTCGGCTCTTCCCTCGATGGGCCTGTAACGGCCTTTTCCTTTTGTGGGCCTTTCTTGGTCAGCTCCTTCCTTGAACTCTTTCCCTTGGGAGGGGAGCATTTTGCGCTCCCCATCCTGTGGTTGGCGGGCTTGCCCGCTTCTGCACAGAGCATGCACCTCGTTATGCTCCTACAGTCGCGGGCTTTGTGCCCCTCAATCCCACAGTTATAGCAACGATTGCTTTTATCATCTTCGCTGCTGCAGTTGGCCTGGACATGACCCCTCCTCATGCACCTAAAGCATTGGAGGGGCCTGTCCTTCAACACCTCAACGTTTGCCTGTAGCCAGCCGAATTGTATTTTTCCGGCTTCGACGATTTTCCTCGCCGCTGCAACAGGGCACCTTACCCATGCGGTGCCCATGGCTTTGGCGGCAAACCTTATCGGCCCGACTTTAACGTTGTCGGGACCACAGCCTCCCACCTCAGCCATGCGGCACTGCACCTCTTTTTCCGTGGTAGCCTCGTCGAGGCCCCGGATCCTCAGCTCGGCCGTTTTCGTTGGCCGAGTCACCTTTACTCCCTCGACCTCCGCCAATGCCTCTCTGAGCTTAGCGGCGAAGAGGTCCGCCTTCTCCGTTCTATCCTTCCCGGATATTTCATACACCATGGCCCCGGTAACATCCTTATGAGCCTTGACTCGGGGTATACCGAGGTCCATGATGTTTATTCTCTCCCTCGCTTTCATTATTGCCTCCTTATATCCGCCCGGCAGGCACGTCAACGTGACCACCGCCGATTTTAAGGCCCTCTTCTTCCCAAAACCTCCCTCGCTGGGCTTCATCCTTGCCTCTCCGCCAGCCCTCTTAGTAAGAGGGGAAGAGGCTGAGGCGGCCTTATTCCCCGACTTTGTGAGGGTGGGGTGTTGGTTACCCTCTTTTTTCCGATTGGCCGCTTTCTCCCGTCTCCCGACGACTTTGGCCCAGGTATTTCCCTCGGCCTCCATCGGTCGGGGAGGGATTGTTGCTAATGCCTTCGGGGCGGGAGGAACTGCTCTTCCCCCGATGAGGAAGTCTTCCCTGGGGCGCGGCGGTTTGGGTGTTTCCGCAGCCTTTGCTGGCTGCGTCGCCTCCTTTCCTCCATCGCCCTTTGTTGCCTTCTTCTTCTTCTATTTGTCCCTCCTTTTACCGGTCTCGTTTTGCGACCGCGCAGTGCCGCCGTCCTCGTTCTGTGTCACAGGCATCGGGCGAGTCGGTTGTTGGCGCGCAACCTCACAGCATGTTCGCGGTGGAGGGAGGGCACGGGAAGAAGGTTCGTCCTTCTCAAGCGGGAGGGGTTTGTCAGCAGGGTCTTGTAGGTTTACCCGCCTGCCTTTGACGAATTCCTCCCTTTTCCCAAGCAGACTTTGTATCTGTTGAGAGAGCCGGCTGTACTCTCTCTTTTCTTCCACAGTGTTGATACCTGGAGGATAGTACTCCTTCAGGATTTTTTCCTTTGCCCCTTTTAGGGCCGGTCTCACTGCCGGTTCCGGGGTCTGCTCTCTCGCCTCTTCCACCTCTACGTCCATCATTGTGTTGACGGACGTAGATTGGAGCGGTGCACGTTCCTTTTCTGTGCTGGCCCTTACTTGGGCCTCGGTCGGATGTGATCCTTCTCTCTCCTCCAGGATTTTGCGTGCTTCCCTTTCCTCCAGGAGGGCTCGGAGTTGCATTCGCATTCTTTTTGTCTCGCCGTACAGCTTGGCGTTTTCCGCCTTGAGAGCTCGGACTTGCTTCCTTGAGCTCTCGGCGGAGCCTTCCTCCTCGCCGATGTCTTTGGCCGCAATTCTCTCACTGAAGACAGCTATAGCTGCCTCCAGGTAGCAAGATGCTTCCTTAATCTCGGCTTTGATTGTTCCTTTAAGCCCCTTCTTGGACTTTATAACCGCCCTCATTAGCATTTTGCTTCAACACTTCGGTCGCTACGTCCAGATTGGGGGTCTCTCTCAGGTCCTCCGTGCGCTCCCGAACTAAGTCTTTCATTCTTTCGAAGGCCTTGGAGCTCTCAAGGAATGTCTCGGGATCGAGTATTTCCCTCTCGTTCTCCTCGGCCTCTCTCAGAGCTCTCTCTATTCGTTCCATCTTAACCAAGCAGTGCTCGCTCGTTGTCTCGGGCCGTCCTCGTTTCCTCTTCTTAGGGGGGCGAAGAATTTCCTCGACATCAGAGTCGAGTGACTCCGTGTCCCCCTCCACGTCGATGTACTTGTCCGCGGCTGCATCCTGGATTCCGGACGGCCCAGCCACGGCATGGTTAGTATCCAAGACATCTATTGTCTTGGATCTCGATCCTGGCTTTTTAGCGATCGTTACCTTTCGGTCGATCCTCTCCACTTTGACAACAGCCACTTTGGCTCTCGTCCTAGTGGAGATGTCACCATCCCCGTCTTCTTGCGCGTTGTTCGCGCTTGGAGGCATGGTGGTGATTTCCACCTCCATGGCTCTACCTTCCTGTTCATTCGCCTTCTCGCTTGGATTATTTTGTGTGAGTGATTGATTCATGACTGAAAGAATCCCACTCCCTGCTGCGGTTCTGTGGACCAGGGTGTACCCTCACCGACCAGGAGGTGCCCCGAAACACGACCGGCCACACCCCACTGGCAGGGCCCCGAGTTCCCCCGGGGAGTCCACATATGTCTTGATCGGGGGGGATACCGCACCCCCGGCCGTGACTCCGAGCCCCTTACACACCCAACGAGGGTTATGACGCCCCCGTTGGGCTTTCAGGGGTCCCCCAGCTCCGATCCTGGGGGTACCGCCCCCCGGGGGGCCCCACGGACGGGACAGACAGGGTCGCCGCTCCCCGGCCCTGCCCTAACCGCCGTGGCGACCAGCACGCACCACACCGGTAATTACGTCCGGTGTGGGCTGACGCCTTCCACCAGTTGGTCGCTTCGGAAGAGGCAACGGTCGCTTCCGACTGGTGGTATCTTCTCTCGCCACCGGACCCCGACCTCGAAGTACTTTCGAGCGGCCCCGGTGGCTGACCAGCGTGGCACCCTCCGGGCAAAGCCCCTTGGATGTGATCCCTCCGGGCAGAGCCCCTCGGGTGACCACGCATGGCCTTCTCCGCTGCCCCCAGTCCGAGCTCGGAAAACGTCCGAGTGGCACGGGTGCGGCCAACCATAGGGACGCTGGGACGAGAGCAAGCTCTCCACCAGCACCATGGGGTTCCTCTCCACGCCGGACCCCGCCTCGGAAGAAGTCCGAGCGGCTACGGCGTCTGACCAGCGTGATCCCCTCCGGGCGATGCCCCTTGGGTAAACCCTCCGGGCAGAGCCCCTCGGGTAACCACGCGTGGCCATCTCCGCCGCCCCCGACCCGAGCTCGGAGTACCTCCGAGTGGCCCGGGTGCGGCCAACCGCAGGGACGCCGGGACGGGGACCCAGGCTACCCAGCCTGGAGACCCCCAACCAGCACCCTGTGGCTCCTCTCGTCGCCGGGCCCCGCCTCAGAAACGTCCGAGCGGCCCCGGCGACCGACCACTGTGACCCCCTCCGGGCGATGCCCCTCGGGAAACCCTCCGGGCAAAGCCCCTCGGGTAATCACGGATGGTCACCCATCCCCGCGGCCCCCGCCGCAAAAGATCCCACCCCGCAACCCCGGGGAAACACCCCCGGGAGAAAGACCCTCGAAAACACCCCCCGAGACAGCAGAGCTAGAATCCCGCGGCCAAGGCCGCTAACTGCATGGAGAGAGGACAGCGCCAAAGGCGCCGTGCAATATCCATCCCCTAACGGTGCCATACCACCGGGCGTTTGTATTCAAGGTCGCCATCCTCTACCACATACGAGCCGAGGCTCTATAGGGGAAGTGGGCTCCCTCCTCCCAAACATGGGAGGGCTCCCCGAGACTGGGGAAGCTCCCCAGAACTCGGGGAGTTGATGTACCCGATGTAATTCGGGTACTGTACGCTCTTAGCACCCATCTCTCCAGCGAGATGGGTGAGCCCACTCATAACGACAAGGTGGCGTCCAACGAGTGGGAAAATATATTTGTCCTAACCTAACCTTGCGACCGACAGGCGCTCACAGCTCGAATATTCCCGTTTCAGCAGCAGAGCCGAGACCTGGATCTTCCAAGGAGTGAAGCCAAGGTACCTGTAAATAAAAAGAGAGAAATGTATATAGTTAGTTATAAGTTTATTTAAAATAATAATTATAAAGTTTAAAAGGAAAAAAGAATTATAATTAAAATTATAATTGGAAAAGGAATAAAAAGTTAAATAAAGTTAAAATGTAAAATAATATAAATATTTAAAGGTAGATCAAAATAGACTTAAGTTTTAAAGATAGAGTTTTGAATAAAAGAATAAGTTGTTTTTATTTTGTTTAGCAAACTTTAGGTTTGATAAGACTCTAATTATAGAATGCGCAAGAGCAAAAGTTAATTGAAATAATAAGAGCGCAGAAGGAATAGTTAATTTTGATTTATAATTAAAAGGAAAGATAAATCCTAGAGTTATTTTGAGTTGAAACATTAATTATAATATACGCACGATAGAGCGTACGAACAGAGGTTCGTAATATAATTAATAATAATCTTTTAATAATTAGAATAAGTTTGTAACGTTGGAAGAAAATGGAATATATGAAAACAAAATAAAAAAGAAAAGAATTAGAGAACGATCCGTATGATCAGTGCGAGGTCAATAAACGAAAGTTGACGAATCGTTATAAAACTCTAATAACGTAACCTTATAAATATTTGAGACACATTCCAATCATTAATTCAGTTAGGAAATTAATTTGAGTTAACGTAATGAAAAATCAATCATAAACAAGTGTTGAAAAATAAAGACACTGATTGGAAATTATTTTATAATTTAAAACAAGCAGACAGACGCTATTTATTTTTAGTTTTATTAGAATTATTAATTGACGTTATTTTTAGTTGTGAAAATCAATCACGGTATGAAGTCAATTACAAACATTAATTTATCAATATTATATTTGAGGAATGAATGATTGAAGTGTGTAACTATGTAAATATACATGTACAGTTAGTTTTAAGCATTATAATATACGCGAAGCGTCCGCTAAGAACGCGAAAAGGGAAATGATGTGATTGGCTAGCGCGAGCGTGGTGGGGATAACTAGGTGACTACCCAGCGGCGACCGCGGACCATAACGAGAGGCCCGACGCGCTATTGGCGCTGAACGACAGCCAGCGCGGAGGACACGGATTGGCCGGCGACCCAGTAGTGGGGAGACGTACTATAAGAAGCGGCGATCCGAAGACTCGAGAGCTTTAGACTCACCGAATTCCGACGCGTAAGGATCGCTCGGCGATGGGGGCTTCCGCTCACACCCTCGTACCGCGTAGAAAAAACACGTTCAAACTCGTTGACGCGAACGCGACAAAACTTGTAACGAAACGTGACGTGATATAAGTGCGAGAATTGTAACCGCGTTATTACCTGCCATAGTAAAACAGCGCGAGTTAATTTAATTGAGATTCCCTGTAATAAATCATAATTTCATTAAATATATATATAGTGTTAGTGACAATAAAAATCAAGTGTTACTTACCTGTGATACTTACCCAATCCAAATCGGTTGAGTTGACCATCCTTGAATGGTTGTCCTGTCGATGATTTCGGATCCTACGGGCGGTGCATCGATGTCCAACGGCGACCTGAAACAGAAAAAGAAGGAAGTCTAAATCGAGGAAATAGGGAAATTGGCTCGAAGAAGGATCTTTGGCCAAAGTTGTCCATCGTTACTTACCAAACAACCAAACCTTATCAGTATTTCCACTGGTTAAAATACCTGGCGACCGATGAAACCTGGCGAAAGCGTTGCTACCTGGCGACTGGTGAGTGATACGTATCACGCGTTACTCTCTAAAGACCGGTCACAACCTAACCTTGCGACCGACAGGCGCTCACAGCTCGAATATTCCCGTTTCAGCAGCAGAGCCGAGACCTGGATCTTCCAAGGAGTGAAGCCAAGGTACCTGTAAATAAAAAGAGAGAAATGTATATAGTTAGTTATAAGTTTATTTAAAATAATAATTATAAAGTTTAAAAGGAAAAAAGAATTATAATTAAAATTATAATTGGAAAAGGAATAAAAAGTTAAATAAAGTTAAAATGTAAAATAATATAAATATTTAAAGATAGAGTTTTGAATAAAAGAATAAGTTGTTTTTGTTTTGTTTAGCAAACTTTAGGTTTGATAAGATTCTAATTATAGAATGCGCAAGAGCAAAAGTTAATTTAAATAATAAGAGCGCAAAAGGAATAATTGAGTTTGATTTAGAATCAAAAGGAAAGATAAATCCTAGAGTTATTTTGAGTTGAAACATTAATTATAATATACGCACGATAGATCGTACGAACAGAGGTTCGTAATATAATTAATAATAATCTTTTAATAATTAGAATAAGTTTGTAACGTTGGAAGAAAATAGAATATATGAAAACAAAATAAAAAGGAAAGAATTAGAGAACGATCCGTATGATCAGTGCGAGGTCAATAAACGAAAGTTGACGAATCGTTATAAAACACTAATTACGTAACCCTATAAATATTTAAAACACATTCCAATCATTAATTCAGTTAGAAAATTAATTTGAGTTAATGTAATGAAAAATCAATCATAAACAAGTGTTGAAAAATAAAGACACTGATTGGAAATTATTTTATAATTTAAAACAAGCAGACAGATGCTATTTATTTTTAGTTTTATTAGAATTATTAATTGACGTTATTTTTAGTTGTGAAAATCAATCACGGTATGAAGTCAATTAACAACATTAATTTATTAATATTATGTTCAAGGAATAAATGATTGAAGTGTGTATATATGTAAATATGAATGTACAGATAGTTGTAAGCATTATAATATACGCGAAGCGTCCGCTAAGAACGCGAAAAGGGAAATGATATGATTGGCTAGCGCGAGCGTGGTGGGGATAACTAGGTGACTACCCAGCGGCGAGCGCGGACCATAACGAGACGCCTGACGCGCTATTGGCGCTGAACGACAGCCAGCGCGGAGGACATGGATTGGCCTGTGACCCAGTAGTGGGGAGACGTAGTATAAGAAGCGGCGATCCGAAGACTCGACAGCGAGAGTCTCACCGAATCCCGACGCGTAAGGATCGCTCGGCGATGGGGGTTTCCGCTCACACCCTCGTACCGCGTAGAAAAAACACGTTCAAGCTTGTTGACGCGAACGCGAAATAACTTGTAACGAAACGTGACGTGATATAAGTGCGAGAATTGTAACCGCGTTATTACCTGCCATAGGAAAACAGCGCGAGTTAATTTAATTAAGATTCCCTGTAATAAATCATAATTTCATTAAATATATATAACGTATTAGTGACAATAAAAATCAAGTGTTACTTACCTGTGATACTTACCCAATCCTAATCGGTTGAGTTGACCATCCTTGTGAATGGTTATCCTGTCGATGAATCCGGATCCTACGGGCGGTGCATCGATGTCCAACGGCGACCTGAAACAGAAAAAGAAGGAAGTCTAAATCGAGGAAATAGGGAAATTGGCTCGAAGAAGGATCTTTGGCCAAAAGTTGTCCATCGTTACTTACCAAACAACCAAACCTTGGTATTTCCACTGGTTAAAATACCTGGCGACCGATGAAACTTGGCGAAAGCGTTGCAACCTGGGGACTGGTGAGTGATACGTATCACGCGTTACTCTCTAAAGACCGGTCACAGTAAAATGGTGACGTTGGTATGTCTTTGTCGCGGCCTTCTGCATTTGCGAGTCTTGAGTCAGACGAAATTTATGTAGTCGTGAGACATTAATCGTGAATAGCAGTAAACGATTTGGCGACCGTGACTACGGACTTAAAAAATCTTCGGAAAAGATGCACTGTCACAATCCCACAACGATTTGGCGACCGTGACAGCCAGCTTTTTAAAAAAAAAGCTGGACAAAAAAGTTTACCAATATGGTAACCGTCACGGTTACCATATTGGTCACAGTCGGACTTAGTAATCTTCAGAAAGATTAAAAATAAAGTAAACTCTTAACAGCCAGAAAAAGTGTTAAATAGAGTCACGCGGTAAATCACAACATCAAAATTTGGTGGAAAAACCGTATTCGAAACAGTCAATACAAAATTGTTCTCGAATAATTAACCTAGTAACAACCGTGAAAAGTTATACAAAATACAGCATGATTAATATCGTAACAGCTGTCAAAACGGCTTTAATGACCGTTATATTCGGAATTAGTAATATAATTTTCGAATAAATAAGACCGTAAATTCGCGAAAAATAAAAACGATTGCTCGTTAAAGTCTTTGTGAAAGCGAAGTACGCGACATAGGTAACCGACAAAGTAGCGGCACAGCGAAAGTAATCGGATAAACATTACCAAAGCGCGGAAGTGAAATCAAAGCGAACATGTCAAATCAAAATCGCAATATACAAATTTACATTCGATTTGAAATTTCGAATAGTAAAATAAAAGGTCTGAAATAATACGAGGAAGCAAAGCATAATACTAGTACATCTACGCGATAAGAGACGCGAAAAAAGCTAATAAAAATTCTAAAAGCAATGAAGTACTGCGAAAAGAGTGAAAAGAGCGTTTCAAGTATCCTAAGTGCAATAGAAACGAAATCTAAGTAGTTTAAATAAATATTGTCGAAAAAAGATGAAAGGGAATAGCATAATAATAAATCTCGAAAAGCAGGAAAACGGTTCGAAAAAGAATAGCAAAAAGCGAATAAATCTCGTAAGGTAGGATAGAACGTGGAACGCGAATAAACCTCATTTTTGCAAAACCGTTTAGCAAGATGAGCGACGACGAGCAAAGATCGACAAATTTCGGAAAAGTAGAGCACACACCAAATCTACCGTTAAGATCCGGAAAAATACGCGATATGGCGGATAAAGCAAATAAGCGAACGGACGAAGCGATCGGAACGCAAAGCGAACACGGCGAAAACATCCATAGACTCGATCAAATCGAAAATAAAATGGATGAAATAATGAAAGCGTTAAGCGCAATAACATACGCGAGATCGAAAAATCCATCACCCGAAACTGTGATGAGCGACGAATCGTATAATCCGTATCCAACAAAACGTAACGTAGTTAGAAATCAGAGTCTTAGACTACCACGCGGTGGCTGGATTAAAAATCCCTTTGATGATCTAAAATTTACGGGAAAAACGGATGATCTCAATCCAATGAGATTTTTGAAAAAATTCGATAATGTGGCAAGATTCGAAGACGTCGACGAAATAGATCAACTTCATTTCCTTGGGAGATGTATGCGCGATCAGGCGTCAATTTGGTTCGAGATCCATGAATTCGATAATATAAATGACGCGAAAACAGAGTTCGTTAATTATTATTGGGGCGAAAATCAACAGGCTAAATTCAGAGAGAGGCTATATACCGGTAGGTACAAGCCGAATAAAAATCTCCGTATGGCCGATTACGCATTAGACCTAGCGCGGAAAGCAAAAACGCTAGAACCGCCAATGGGGGACGCGGAAATAATTCGTTGCCTTAAACGACACTTTGAAAAGGAAATCGCGAGAGAGATTAAATTAGCATCGGTAAAAAATATCGCAGATTTCACGTTCCTATTAGAGGAAATAAACGATGAACGCGAGAAAGAAACCGAGATGAAAACGCGTGAAAAACAAAACGCGAAGTTAAATGTGACTAATAAAAAAGTGCAAAAAACGGAATACGCGAAACCTAACTATTGGAAAGCGAATAGATTCCAAAAATACGATGGTAGCAAACCGAAAGCATTACCATGGCACGATAATATAGACGAAAGTCGTAAAAGCGCGAAAAAGAATAAACCCGAGTTAGAACTTCCAGATAGCGAAAGCGAAACCGATAACCGTAATAAAAATTCGATAAAAGCCAAGGCAAACGCGAAATACAACGCGAATAAAAATGCAGGTGAATCGAAAGGACCCGGTAGGAAGGGAGTCAACGCGATAGGGGTAAAAAATTCTACAGTAAAATCACCCGAAGGGGGAGAAAGCGCGAAAGAAAATAATGATAGCGATTCGGAAATCGAAGAGAAGCAAATCACGATAATGCGAACGCGAAAAATCATTCAAGACCTTGAAGACGAAGAGGAAAGCGAAAGAAAAAAACCGACATACGAACCGATCATTAAAGTCACGGTGAACGAGATAAAAATCGATACGTTGATAGATACGGGGGCTGAAGTTTCGGTTATGACGCGCAAAACTCTAGATCGTTTGAAAGAGTCAAAATCAAATATAGATCAAATCCCGATACGAAAATGTAAACTCAGAGGAGCGTTCGGGGAACAAGAATCTACAATCGCGAGTAAAATACAAATACCCGTGAATATAAATGGAAATATTTTAACTAGCGAATTCTTTGTGGTTGAAAAACTAGCTTACCCGATGGTAATAGGCAGAGATATGCTAAGGAAATATAACGCGAATCTAATTTGGATCGAGGGAGAATTCTCGTTGAAATTCAATACGGAAAACGCGAAAAAATTTAAAATAGCTTCTATCGAAAAATCTAATTTAGAAGGGGGCGTAACTTTAAAACAAATACTCGAAAAGCACAAGCAGGCATTCCAACAAAAAATCGGTAGAGTCAATCACTACAAGCACAGGATAGAAATGTCAGACGACAAACCTCCGAAGCGTAGGACCTATCCGATACCGGAAGTGCATCGCGATAAAGTGAAAGAGTTAATAGACGAGTGGGAGAAACAAGGGATAATCGCGAAAGCGGCAACACCTTACATAAGTCCTCTCGTTGCAGTGGTAAAAAAATCAGGCGATATTCGTGAATGCCTAGACGCGCGCGAAATAAATCGTAAAATGATCGGAGACCACGCACAACCTCCAACGATAGATGAAGTGTTTAGTAAAATGGGGAACCGTAAATTCTTCACAACGCTAGATATAACACAAGCCTTCTGGCAAATACCGCTAGAAAAGGAAAGTCGAAAATACACAGGTTTTATGTTTCAAAACCAAACCTACGTTTTTAAAAGATTACCATTCGGTCTGAAAACGGCAGGGGCATCGTTCACGAGAGCGATGAATCGAGCATTAGAAGACGATGCGTTAGATTTTGTAATCGTATATTTAGACGATATTCTTATCGCGTCAAACTCACTTGAGGAACATTTACAACACATAGATACCGTGTTAGAAAGACTAAACAAGGTAGGATTCAAAATTAATAAAAATAAATGCGAATTCCTACATAAAGAGATTAAATTTCTCGGACACACGTTCGACGAAATATCCGCGAGTATTAACGAGGACACGAGAAGTTCCGTTAAGAATTTCCCAAAACCTAAAAACAAAAAAGCAATTCAAGCTTTTCTAGGGCTAGTTAATTGGGATAGACGATTCATAAAAAATCTCGCGAGACTCACGAAACCGCTAGAAAACCTTCTTAAAAAAGACACAAAGTTTACGTGGACCGAAACGGAACAGGAAGCGTTTAACAATATAAAGGTAGCATTTGATGAAGCACCGACGCTATACCTAATCAAATCCAAAATGAATTTCGGGGTAGACGTAGACGCGTCAAAGACTGGTTTAGGCGCGAGATTTTATCAATTCAATGAGTCAGAACCGGAAAAAAAGTTAACAATCGCATATGCGAGCCGTAGCTTAAAACCCGCAGAGAAAAACTACACGATAACAGAGTTAGAATGCTTACCATTAGTATTATAGCTCTTAAGAAATGGCACGTTTTATTAATGGGAAGACGCGTGAAAATTAATACAGACCACAAAGCTATTCAGTTTGTGAGCTCGTGCGCGAACGCAAGCGAGCGAATAGCTAGATGGATGTCGTTCTTAATGGAGTTCGACTTGCAAATAAATCACATTCCCGGAAAAGAAAATATAACGGTAGATACGTTATCGAGACAATTCGCGGAAAATAGCAGCGCAGCGATTAATGACAACGAATTCAAAATATACCCGGTGTTAGCACGCGAACAGCGACACGATTCAATTGCATGGATCGAAATGATCAAAAAAGCACAGCAAAATGACATTGAATTGCAACAAAAATTAATATCTCAACGCGATAGATACAAAATTAGAAACGGTTTAATTAGAATCGAAAATGGACCGGAAGAGCGAATAGCAATACCGGACAAAATAGCGTGGAATCTAATAGATTCAGTCCACAAGTTCCTATTGCACTTCGGAACTGACAAAACGCTAGCATTTACAAAGAAATATTTTAAAATCGGAAATCTAGACAGATTAGTACGTGACGTAGTAGCGTCATGCGAGACGTGTTTAGCGACCAAGTATTATACCAGACCTACTCGAGGACCGGAATACTACGAGTTACCGGGAGATAAAAATAAAATTATATCAATGGATATATTTGGCCCGTTACCGAGAACACAATCGCAAAATAGATATATATTGGTTACTATGGACCAATTCTCAAAGTTCGTTAAATGTTATCCGATGACGAATCAAAAAATTGAAACGATAATCGCGAACATAGAGAACAATTATTTACGCGAAATGAACACACCCGAGACTATGGTAACAGACAACGGCGGTCAATTTCTTACCGAACGGTGGACGCGATACGCGGAACAAGCCGGTTTCCAGGTAAGACGTACATCGCCATACAACCCGCAGTCAAATCCAGTAGAGCGCGTAATGCGTGAACTAGGACGCGTGATTAGAGCGTATTATCATGATCGACACACACGTTGGGACGAGATAATTCAAAGGTTCCAAGATACGATCAACAACACAAGTCACTTCAGCACAGGAGAAGTACCGACGGATCTATATCCACAGCTGCAACCCAGTCTGACAATCGATCCAAGGTTACAACCTGAAGAACGTGAAAACGTAAATCCAGCCGAACAAATCGAGAAAGTCAAGCAATATCTCGAAAAAAAGGCAAGACAGAAAAAAACAAACCGATAAACATGAGGCGGCAAAAGAATTCCAACCGGAAGACAAAGTCTGGGTGAAACTTCACCGCAGATCTGATGCAAGCCGAAAAACTACTAAGAAGATACCTCTGGTTTATCAAGGTCCGTACAAAGTACGACAAGTAATCAGAACCAACGCCTATTTAATAGAAACGTTAGACGGAAACGTCATAGGCACGTACAACACAAGGCAGTTGAGACCACACAGGGATCCGACACTAAAAACGATCGACGAAGAGGATGTATCAGCGATAAATGTCATCACAGTAATACCGATCGAAAGGTTAATGGAGACACCTGGAATACTGCAAAACAAAAGAAGAAATTCCAGTTTAGAAGGGGGCGTCGTAAACAAGAAAAATAACAACGCCGAGAAACCTGAAGACTTACCGGAATTAAAAGAAACGAAGAAATTATCCTTTCTTATCAGAGACACATCTGAAACACAAGAAAAACAATTGGGAAAATTAAGATCCAAGAGATACTTACCTGAGTCGAAAATCCATCCTGAGGGAGCGGCGACGAAGAACCCAATACCTGAAAATAAAAAGAAAGGGGATATAAATCAAATAGAATTTCAAATATCTACGGATAATAAACGAGATTTAAGAGTCAAACTTAACAAAAATTTGACGAACCAAATTTTCAATTCAGAAGAACAGCTATCCAAGAAGGAGGGCGAAGAACAGCTTTCAGCAACAGCGAAGATCAATTCCGATCGAGAACCTGAAAGAAAAAAGAAAATTCTAGTCAATAACGAGCGTACAATAAAAGATTACGAATTGACAAGGAATGAGGAAAAATTAACAATAATAGATAAAATTCCACTAATTGTTAATACAAGAACGAAAAACACAAGAGTTGTCAACGCAGGAAGTTCAAGCGAAGACGAAAGCACTACTGCTCACGCAGGAAGCGAGAGTGGGGGTAGCGATCGAGGCGAAGAGGACGACCGAGACACAGTATACATTCGTCAAGCGGCCAAACAACTTGCCGAAATGGACGAGCGACTAAAAATTCTTGATCAACGCGAAAAAGAATTGCGAGATCGTGTAAATCAGTTATCTGAGACACGAATGAACACGTTTCACAGCGAATCGCGAAAAAAGGAGCGAATAAAGAGACTCGAAAAACTAGTCGAGATGCTCGAAAACGCACCTGAAGTACCTGAAGATAGTGACGGGGATGAGGCTTTAACCGACCTAATACACAATATCGATAGAAGTTCACATCGTACCGAAACTACAATTGACAAATTCATCTTTGTAAAGGAGGATGACGGCACAACAATCTCCGTGACGACCAGCATCACGGTAAGATCGAGTGCAAATCAAGAAAGAATTAAAGACAAGAACATTCGAATCACTAAAGACATCGTAGATTCGACAATAACATCAAGATGCGAAGCACCGTGGGCGACTAAGCTAATCGTATGCGAGATGAAAAACTCGAATACGGAAGTCGAAGGCGGTAGAAGAATAATCGATCTGAGAACATTATCACAAGATGAAAATCAAATCAATGTGATTCAGCAGAATGAAATTCCATCCACTTCAACAACTGAACAAGAGATCGAAATCGACGCAAATTCGGAAGCAGTCAGATCTGACAGCGACTCTGTTTCAAATACATCGAGACAGACAGCTATTACCGAAAAAAGCGACGAAAAGAAAAAATTCGCATTAAAATCCAAACCAATTTTCAAAGATATGCAAATGGTCAAAGAAGTTCCAAGAGAATTAAAAATAATACTTGAATCTCTTGATAATGACCGAAAGAAGAAAGAGGAGACGAAGCGAACACGCAAAAGAACTTCGTACATTGAGGAGTCATCCGATGAAGAAGACGACATCATGCACATCTGCAAATTTAAAAGCCAAAAACGCAGAAAACATTGGAGAAGAGGTAAAGGCGGTAAAATCGGCGAAAAGTTTAACAAAAACGACGATGAAACGGACTTACCCGAGCTGTCCAAATCGGCTGCGTCAACTTCCAAGGCATCTGACGATTCCGAAGAAGGGGGTATGCGACCGACAGGCGCTCACAGCTCGAATATTCCCGTTTCAGCAGCAGAGCCGAGACGTGGATCTTCCAAGGAGTGAAGCCAAGGTACCTGTAAATAAAAAGAGAGACATGTATATAGTTAGTTATAAGTTTATTTAAAATAATAGTTATAAAGTTTAAAAGGAAAAAAGAATTATAATTAAAATTATAATTGGAAAAGGAATAAAAAGTTAAATAAAGTTAAAATGTAAAATAATATAAATATTTAAAGATAGAGTTTTGAATAAAAGAATAAGTTGTTTTTATTTGGTTTAGCAAACTTTAGGTTTGATAAGATTCTAATTATAGAATGCGTTAATTGAAATAATAAGAGCGCAAAAGGAATAATTAATTTTGATTTAGAATCAAAAGGAAAGATAAATCCTAGAGTTATTTTGAGTTGAAACATTAATTATAATATACGCACGATAGAGCGTACGAACAGAGGTTCGTAATATAATTAATAATAACCTTTTAATAATTAGAATAAGCTTGTAACGTTGGAAGAAAATAGAATATATGAAAACAAAATAAAAAGGAAAGAATTAGAGAACGATCCGTATGATCAGTGCGAGGTCAATAAACGAAAGTTGACGAATCGTTATAAAACTCTAATTACGTAACCCTATAAATATTTAAAACACATTCCAATCATTAATTCAGTTAGGAAATTAGTTTGAGTTAACGTAATGAAAAATCAATCATAAACAGGTGTTGAAAGATAAAGACACTGATTGGAAATTATTTTATAATTTAAAACAAGCAGACAGATGCTATTTATTTTTAGTTTTATTAGAATTATTAATTGACGTTATTTTTAGTTGTGAAAAATAATCACGGTTTGTAGTCAATTAATAATATTAATTTATCAGCATTATGTTCAAGGACTGAATGATTGAAGTGTGTAATTATGTAAATATATATGTAAAGTTAGTTTTAAGCATTATAATACACGCGAAGCGTCCGCTAAGAACGCGAGAAGGGAAATGATGTGATTGGCTAGCGCGAGCGTGGTGGGGATAACTAGGTGACTACTAAGCGGCGAGCGCGGACCATAACGAGATGCCTGACGCGCGATTGGCGCTGAACGACTGCCAGCGCGGAGGACACGGATTGGCCGGTGACCCAGTAATGGGGAGACATAGTATAAGAAGCGGCGATCCGAAGACTCGAGAGCTTTAGTCTCAATAATTTCCGACGCGTAAAGATCGCTCGGCGATGTGAGATTTAGTCTCACCGAATCCCGACTCGTAAGGATCGCTCGGCGATGGGGGCTTCCGCTCACACCCTCGTACCGCGTAGAAAAAACACGTTCAAACTCGTTGACGCGAACGCGAAATAACTTGTAACGAAACGTGACGTGATATAAGTGCGAGAATTGTAACCGCGTTATTACCTGCCATAGTAAAACAGCGCGAGTTAATTTAATTGAGATTCCCTGTAACAAATCATAATTTCATTAAATATATATAACGTGTTAGTGACAATAAAAATCAAGTGTTACTTACCTGTGATACTTACCCAATCCTAATCGGTTGAGTTGACCATCCTTGTGAATGGTTGTCCTGTCGATGAATCCGGATCCTACGGGCGGTGCATCGATGTCCAACGGCGACCTGAAACAGAAAAAGAAGGAAGTCTAAATCGAGGAAATAGGGAAATTGGCTCGAAGAAGGATCTTTGGCCAAACTTGTCCATCGTTACTTACCAAACAACCAAACCTTGGTATTTCCACTGGTTAAAATACCTGGCGACCGATGAAACTTGGCGAAAGTGTTGCAACCTGGCGACTGGTGAGTGATACGTATCACGCGTTACTCTCTAAAGACCGGTCACAACCTGACATTTTGTCGATCTCGCCGCGGCCATGTTAGATTGTGACATCAGAGACGAGAAAGCATAAGCTGAAAATTCTTAGATGCCATTTTTAAATGAAAAGATATTTCGATGAAACACTACTTCAGATGGCTTTAGCATACTTTTAAAATACCTCGAGAACTATTCTTTTCCCTTGACAATAAATCAATAACCGTAAAATGATCGTAATATCAGACATTGTCATGTGGAATGACTGCGCATGTGCAAAGACCAGACGGACTGGGCCTCATATTACAGTCATTTTACAGCTGTTGATTGATTATAAAGAGAAAAAGTTTTCGAGGTATTTTAAGCATGTGCTATAGCCATCTGAAGTGCTGTTTCATCGAAATATCTTTTTATTTCGATATGACATCTAAGAATGTTTAGCGTGTATTTTCTCGCCTCTGACGTCACAATTCCAATATGGAGGAGCCTTAAAATTTTATCATATATTTTATAATTTAAAATAATTTTTAAAACATTCTTAAAATAATTACATAATATAATGTCTTTATTTGCTTACCGAGCGTTTCGAAAGTAAATCTTTTTTCAGACGACCATATAAAGTCTTTGATCATGTGCTTGGGATACCTCAGGATCAAACGGAATTTGTACAGAGTTTGCGGCAGTAAATTTTCTATATGATATGTTATTTTGTCATTATTCTCCTCAGTGTTATTTGCAATTTGCCACTCCCGCATCGCATCGTTTTTATATTCTAGTATGGAACGGAATTCAGTGTGGATCGTCAGATTAATGCTAGGAATCCATGAGATATTCATACTGTTTGTACCGACTCTGCTCAGATTTAAATCATTCGGTTCCGACATGTAAACTGCTTTGATTAAACTGTCATTGAATAAATGGCTGAAATTGGTTGGATATACACACACATATATCTGGTATTTCTGTTTAGGCAGCAGCTGGATTGTTGTAAAAAATTTTCCATCTGTCGTACGGCTCGGTTCATTTATAAGTTTTTGGTCAAGGTGATAACTTTTTTTCTGCGTACTGTTTGGAAATAGCAACCAATATACCTTGTAATTCACTGCCACGCAGTTTAATTTCTTCGGTGGCATCCAATGAACTATCGCCAAAGTAGGTGTTAGAACTTGAACCGTCACATCTTCCGGCGCATTGAGTCTGCCTAATTTAGTTGTCACATTTAAATCCGAGCCGAATTGTAATGTCATCGATAATTTGTCGATGTAAAAATTGCTGAGTGCCAACTTTAGCATATAGTTTGTGTTTGGCGTTAAATTCTGAATTTTACAATGCCGTTTATACGTCACCACATTAAATTGCTCGAACTTGTTACTGTCATTGTCCAAACATGTTAAATAATTTACGGAAATGTTATATATTGTGGTGGCTAAGTTATACTTTTCGCATCCATCATTTAGAATCGGTTCCGGAAGGGTTACCTTGATACTGTTTGCGTTTATAAGTACTTCTTCAATACGATAATCTTCCATTTTAGATGTTAGACAGATCGTCGGGGGATATAATTGTAAAGATTTATCAAGAGCTGTTAATCGATGGTAGAATTGATACTGATTAGAATTGATACCTTGCATACTTATTTTTTCGACACTTTCAAATGCATTTTCTTTACTTTCGAGAAGAGCATACTTTTTTTTAAAAATATAGATTATTTTGTTAAAATTATTGTATAAATAAATATTTATCTGATCAATCGTTAAATCATCAAAATCTGTTTTATTTCTAGCTTTTAAAATCAGGTTACATTTGCAACCATTAATATCCGTTACGATTAAATTGTTTTTCAATATCCAATACATTAGTGGCTTATCAACATTTGTTGTATCAATCTGCATAGAGGATGATTGTTCTAGTTTGTATTGGCATGTATGATCTTCCAAAAAAGATTCTGACCAATATAAATATCTAAAAAATATGCATATTATTCACATACTTTTAAGACATTATCGTTACTGTATATTAGAAATAAATATGTAATTATTTAAATTTTTTACAATTTTCTATGAATTTATGATTCCATAATTTATGAGCTTTAATATAAAATCTACATATTAGATTTCTACATATTAGATTTCTACATATTAGATTATTGAAAAGCTATAGAACAAATCTTTGATTAAAAGAAACAAAATTGTTAATTTTTTTAGATTGATTTGATTTAATGTACCTTGTATACGGAAGTACTACTAAAAAGAGTGAAGAATACATTCTTGAAGACAGAGATTTCGTTATAATTTCATCTGGTTTGTCCATACCCATTTGTTCCCACAATGTTAAGTCTAGCTTCATAATGTAGAGATTGTCCATTTTAATTTGTAACCAGTAAAGATTTCTATGAATCCAATTGATGCAGAGACTGTTCGCAGTGACATCGAGGTTTGTCATTTTTGTGTAATTTAGATTCGTTTCGATTTCGTTTTGATTAAAATCCGATGTTATTAACTCTGAATTGTCAGTAATCCCATAAATTTTATGTTCCAATGCCGAGTAAACGATTTCTTTATATTTAACATGTACAGGAAGTTTAAAGCCAATCCGAAAATCTATATCCAATACGTGCACACTTTGTGTATCCCTCGGCATTTCGAGTAATAGAGGTATCGGATTCTCACGTGTGGTTGACACGTTGATGAACTTAGTGTAAAAACCAGCACCAAATTGGTTATGCGCTTGTACTTTAAAGTAGTAAATTGTATTAGGTTTTAAATCATATATTTTATGTTGTAATATTCTGTTTGACAATGGGAAAATATCGACAATTTTAATAATTTGATACAGGTCCTCGAACCAATATTGGACTCTATATTTTTGTATCTCTCCATTTGTCAATTTAGGTTTGTTCCATCTGTAAAGAAATAATATATCTTAATCTTAATTTTTATTTTTAACGAATTTTTGACAAAGAAATACATTTAAATATATATAAATTTACACACACACACACACACAATAATATAGAAATTATATATAGATTTATAGGAGAAAATATACTAATAAATCGTACCCCCTAAGGTAAATATTAAAATTGCAATAAAACTATCACTGAAATAATACATTTTTTTATACATTTGAAACTATAGTTTTTTGTCAACGATATACACTAAACATTAACACAAATTTAGCATTGTTTCATATTGTAAACTAAAAATTGAAAAGAAGTTGTATTCGGTATAATTTACAATCGGTTTGCTATATAAATTGTACCCAGAGTGAGTTTTTAAGGAGGATGGTTGCTGTTATTGCGGGGCAGGCGGCAAGAGGGGAAAGCCTATGTCTGTTCGCGTTGGTTGCACTTTTTGCACTTTCAATCTTTTGCCTTTTTCTCTCCAATGTCCAATGTATATTTATCTCTCATTTAAGCAGAAGTGCAAACGCCATGCTTATACACGGGCGCTTGTAACAGCTGCCAACTGCCAACTTCAAATAATCAAATTTTCGTCACGTAAAATAAACGAGTTTCAGCAAATGAATATGTGGAATACATTTTGGTTTTTGTGGATTGGTGGTGGATGGATTACATGTGGAACACAATAAATACATTTAATTAGCTATTTTTAAGGTTTCACATCGTGTTTTGTACAATTAAAACCCAAACACGTTATTATTCACGTTGAAATGTGGCAACCATGCATTTCATTTTCAATAGCTGGTAGCATTGATACACGGATAACCCTGAGAAGTCAGAACGCAACCACGCCGACCACTACAAATCTATTTTTTAGTTTTGGTGTTCTCAAAAATGAAAAGGTAGAAGGGAAAACTATACAAACAGAAAAGCAATACAATCGGCGTTTACAACAAGTGGAAAATGGAAAGCGAGAGAGACAGAAACAGAATGCGTGATCGATGGACGACTTATAATAGATCTAAAGGTTATGTCGCAACACTTGTGCTGTAATTTCTGTCACATGCGACGTTGCTCTTTGAAGCGTGCTAGATAGCTTTACGCAAAACAGCTACAATATGCTGTTTTATTTTTACAATTTCTTGATAACTATGTAGACAAATCATTTCAGTTTTCGTCAAAGTCCTTCGTAAATATGTAACGAATTATTTGCATCTATTTTCATTAAATTCTTATCATTTTTAACATGCTTTTGAGAGTTAAATTACAGGTTTCGTAACATTTTTGCTATGTCGCCCGTGTGTAAGAGAGAGAGAGGAATATAACTTCAATAATTAATTACTCGACAACTATGCAGACGATTGCCTTCATTTTTGGCATGAATGACAGATTCCCATAGACGAATATCCTCCATAAATTTGAACTAATTCTTATCATTTTGATTTGAGCAACCACCCTCCTTAAATCGTACCTCTAACAATAAAATTAAAAAATGTACAAAAATAAAGTTTTATTTTCTACAAAAGTTCTCAGTCTGCAACAAAACATCTACAAGAATGTCACATTTATAATCATAAATTTTCTTTAAAAATTTAACAAAAATATTTTTGTATCAATACAAAAATATATAAATAAATATTTTCTCAATAAAAAAAAAAAAAATTATAAAATTTGATTTTTCTTTAGTTGTCCATTTAAATATAAAGAAAAAATAACTATATCTAAGTAAAAATTAAAATTAAATTGTATGATATAGGAAAAACTTAGTACGTTTTATCAAACTTCCATTGCTTTGTCAAAAAAATAATCTTAAAACATTTTGCCGATTTTTTAACGCTTCCATACACAGAATTAAATAAGATGAAAAAATACTTAAATAATAAGTTTAATTGCTTATCTTGCTCAATGTGAGGAGTGCCGAATATTACATGAAAATCACACAAAATAAATTTATTGATGTCACAAATTAACGGATTATTTGAGAAGGAAAACAAACGTTGCGGGTTGCGGCATTCAAGTGAGACTAGCTGTGATCTGTGACACAGCTAGTTAACGCTGTTAACATCTTAAAATATTTTAACTTTGTTTAAGAAATACAGTAAACAGTAAAGAGTGATTTAACGATGAATGGTACGATTTAGCATAGTTTCCCATACATACATATGTACACATATGCGCGCACGCGCATGTGTATGTTCTTAAAGTTAAAAGAATGAAAAAATAGTTAAGAATTTAGATTCTTCACCTGAATGTCACAAAAATGTCTTTCTCAATTAGTCTATTGCCGAATTCTACGAATGCCCTAGGAAATATTGGTTCGCTTGGAATGTTATCTGATGTACTGTCTTCCTGGAGTACTTTCAGAATCATACATAATTATAATCATATATATTTGCAAGGGTAGCGCATATATATATATATATATATATATATATATATATAAGTATATATATACTTATATATATTACTTATATATATATATAAGTAAATCTTTCTAGAAATTTCAAAATAATACATATTGACATATATAATTATACATATATTAGAATTCTGATTTCACAATCAATAATTAAGAAAAGATAAAATAAAACTTTTTGAATTGTTGGCAACAAAAATAGTATATGATACATAAGTTCTGATGACAGATATTTCTAAATAAAAAAAAAAATAACCATAAAAAAAACTATGAAACTTAACGTAGCTATCATTGATTTTTTAAATAATCAAGTAATATAAAATAATGTGTTTATGTTTTTTCAACTTAGATACATAATTATCATTTCTGACTAAAAATGAATATTTTTTTATAAAATATTAAAAAAGAAACAAATATTCCTTTAGAAAGGCTCTCAATGTGAAAATCATATTAGAATTTCAACGGACTAGTAAGAGCCATACCAAGAGTGGTAAAGCGTTAGTTAACAAGAAAGAATTGAGATCAATTGATTGTTATCGTAGCCAGAAGAATTTGTACCCTGCGCACAGTTAATCAATTTTAAGAAAAATTAATTTTTTCTTGAAACTGATGCACTACTATCCGCGTCTGGCTTTTACTAACTTGTAATTCAAAAAACAAATATTTTATGATGAATAGAAATCTTTTAATGATTACAGAGCGTATATTATTTTCCAAAATTTTCTCATTGATGAAGAATTTAGAAATATATAAAATTTACCACTACTTTTAGAAACAATGAAAGAAGCTAGCAAAATAATAATTGAATAATGATATTGATTTTATCTTAAACTGTTTCGAGTACTTGCATTTCTCCCTTTCTTTCTCTATCTTTTCGAATAGAATTTATATTTATATTCTTCTTGTTGTTGAGAGATATTTCTATAGATTTAATTTTTTTACTTTCTTGAATTTGTAATGTTAATTTATTCTGTAAACGATTTTTTATGATTCGATTTTATTTTCATTTTCAATATACAATTTCTTAATTAATCAAGAAATTCTGGAAATGTAAACATGTCTGCAAATTAATCTTTCTTATTTTATTATATTGTATAATTAATACCTTACCGATTTCATTTCTTACAGTCACGCTCTCAGAATAATTCTAGACAGATTCGATTTTTGATGACACGTAATCATGAATTGTGATGAATTCGAAGGATGGGATATCCTGTTGAATGGATAGTAAAAGCTAATAAGAATTTATAACTGTCTCTCATAGCAAATAAGTTGTAGAAAACCTGATTCTTTTGGATTATTGAAACAATTTTGTTTAAGTAATTCAGTTTTTATATTAGTTTGAGATTAATTAGTTAATTTCTTCAAATAAGACTCTATTTTAACTTGATTTCTTTATTTACAAGCATTTGTTATTACTGATAGTTTTAAAATAATATTTATATTTCAACAATATAAATATATTTTTATTATTACTTTTTTGTAGTCATAGAAATTTTTTGTAGTCATAAATTTCTATGTTTGAAAATATATTCAAATTTGTTTCTGTATTATACATTTGAACTCAAATAAATTTTGGAGAGCATAAAAACTCGATTAGTATTCCGATATAAATATGTAATTAAGTGATAAATAAATAGCGTATTAATAATAATTCGCACATATAGCGAATCATAGATATTGTACATATTATTGGTTTTGAGACAGAATCGCTTGATTGAGAGCAATTTATTGTATCGATTTCCTACTTTGACATTTAGAATCCGTTTTATTACGTTTTATTTTAACTAAACAATTGTAATTTTCTATATTGATTTTGTGAAAGAATATAGAAAAAAATTTATTCTCTTAGTTATAAAAATTAATAAATATAAATATTAAAAAAAAAAAAATATTGTTTTGCTACGTATTGTACAGATTTAATTACACAAATAATTTATTATGTATAATGTATAACATTCAAATTTCTTTATGAAAAAGATTTCTTATCTGCGTAAAGTTTAAATCAAAGCACATAAAAATACTTTTTCTGGAGACTTACCGAAGTTTCAAGATTTTCCAAATTCTCCAGATCTTTTGAGAACGTGATAGTTGTTCTCGTTTGTATTAACACTTTTAGTAAAATACATAATATTTTTAACGTTCTTAACATAATAATTTCTTAATATAATTTCCTCCTGTTACAGATATTTGTACTCGATCGGCTTACACGCGATTATTGACTAGCGATCAACAGCTATGAATGTTTCAAGCTCAATGATTCAAATTGAATAATGAAGCAGAAAGCCTGTGTCTTCATGTCTGTCGACAGATTCTTTGTAATATGTCGAGTTCGTGTGTGTGTGTGTGTGTGTATATATATATATATATATATATGCGCGTGCGTGCGTGTGTGCGCGCGCGCCTGTGTTTGTAAATTACAAGTTTTTTATCTTTGAAAGTTACTCTTTAAAACTCTTTCTCATGTCAAAATTTTTTAGCAAATTAAGCAAATAATAGTGTAGGACGAAAGCGAACTCGAAAATAAAGAAAAATAAAACATAAGAAAACATTTACGTTGCGACGAGACCTGTAGGTCAGATTAAGATATATAACCGAGTATTGTCCCCTATTATATTATCGTATTATGAAGTCGAGGACAAACGACTAAATAATAGAAACTTCGAGAGCAGTAAGACTCGAGAAAACATTCGGCGAACGAAGCGACCGAGGCAGATCTCGTCCGACCATCGATTAGATCGTATTGATTTTTAACGTGTATAATCATATTATTACAAGTAAAGAACTTTTGAAATTTTTCCACACACACGCCTCCTTATCGTTCACAATATAAGTTCCTACATATATTTATTTGTATATATCAAGAGACACGATAGTGTCTCGCGCCAAGTCTACTGAGCGTAGCTTTGCGTAGCGACTGCGAGGCATGCCATGTGTATTATACGCGAGTCGGACAGTTGAGAGTATCATATATTTCTGATACGCAATAACGGCTGATGCGATCGAGTTCTTACTGAGCTCAATCGATAGATTGAGTTCAAATTATATAATAAAAGTGTCTTTACTTTTTCTCTATGTGCTTTGTAAACGGAAATATTATAATGTAAAGTTTGATTTTCTAAAAAATTGACTCAAGTTTTGGTCGTCATCATCGACCTTCTCAATGCGCATGTACCAGAAAATGTCCAGTTCGAACATTCATTGCAAGACAGCGTTGATGTCGCTCCATGAATGTCATTTATTTAGGTTATCAGTTTTGACATATTTTGACATATTTTGATATTTTGACACAGGTTCAGTTTTGATGTAAATTAAATATAATAAATAACGTAAATAGAAAACCAATACCGACCAAACTAGTCCACACACATCTACTGGTTAAAAAGGCCTTCTTCGTTCTCGCCTATAATGGTGAGTTTGTATTTTTATGAGAGAAATTTTTATTTATTATATGAGAGAAGTAGAGCTCTCAATGATAAAAATATCGGGTAAATGTGTATTATAACGGCAACTTCTCCGTTTTTCTTGTAACTTTTATATTTTGTTTATTTTGGTCTTTAAATAAGATTTTGAGAAGGAAAATCGTCGCTTATGTTCCATTTATTTTTAATTAATTTTTTTTTAATTTCTCGATGTCGGTAAGTAAAAAAATGATAATTTATGATATCTCTCTCTCTCTCTCTCTCTCTCTCTCTCTCTCTCTCTCTCTCTCTCTCTCTCTTTTAAAGCAGAGAATATTTGTTAAGTGGTCGTAGAAAAGTATTTATACAATTTTATGTTATTGACAACATAAATAAAAGTATTCTCTGCTTTAACCAAGAACACAAACTGATAATTATAAAATATTCTCTGCTTTAATCAAAATCACAAATTGTTTTCTGTGGGAATAGTAATTTTATTATATTTAAAAGCATATATTAAATTTTAATCCATTTAAAAATTATTAAAATTTAATATATTCTTTTAAATATAATAAAATTACTATTCCCACAGAAAACAGTTTGTGATTTTGATTAAAGCAGAGAATATTTTATAATTATCAGTTTGTGTTTTTGGTTAAAGCAGAGAATACTTTTATTTAATAAAATTGTATAAATACTTTTCTACGACCACTTAACAAATATTCTCTGCTTTAAAAGAGAGAGAGAGAGAGAGAGAGAGAGAGAGAGAGAGAGAGAGAGAGAGAGAGAGAGATCATAAATTATCATTTTTATACTTATACGGACATCGAGAAATTAAAAAAATTAATTAAAAATAAATGGAACATGAGCGACGATTTTCCTTCTCAGAATCTTATTTAGAGACCAAAATAAACAAAATATAAAAGTTACAAGAAAAACGGAGAGGTTGCCGTTATAATACACATTTACCGCCGACTGTGCGATGTACGAAATTTTAACGCGTTCACAATTAATCTCTTTTTTAAAATTAATTTTGTAGTCTTTCCTACATGCGAAAGGGTATTCGCGTGTACAATTGAATTATTTGCTAGAAATATTTTTAACGCTCTTTTTGAAATAAACAAATATTGTAGAATTGAGCACAACTATATATACATGCAAGTTTTTTAATTTTTGTGAATAACTTTCAAAATTGAAATTCTAAAATGTAAAAACCTATAAGTCTTAGAATATTTGCCTTCTTAATTTCTGTCAAAAATTATTATAATCGAAGATAAGGTGTTATGACATATTATATACAACATAGAACTATTTTTATATTTTTAACGTATTATTATTTTATAATTTAATTAGCAAATTAACGTTTTATTAATATTTTTGACAGAAATCAGTTGATTAAAACGTTAATTCCTAATTAAGTTTTGAAATAATGTGTTATAAAAATTAAAATAATATATTTTAAATAATATACATGTTATAATACTTTAAACTCGGTTAATTTTTTTGACAGTTATCAACTGATTTCTATCAACAAACTTTATATTATATTTTTGAAAATATAACTCTTTTGAATGTAAAATTGTAAGCGCGTAACGCGCGCTTGTTTTGGTCTAGTAAAATAAAAAACGTAAAGAAAAAATCATACGAATTTGATAATAACTCATATCTTTGCTTCTTTGTTTAAAAATGTATAAATAAATATATACTACAAAAATAAATGATATCATTAAAAAAACTTACCTTTTTAAAAAAAGATAAAAAAAGGGCGCCAAGTCCATACGCCATGTGAAAAAGTGTTATACAAAAAACAGTGTTTTTAAATTATTGTAAAAAAACTTAATATTTCTAAAAAAAAATAATGATATAAAAAAATTGCGCCAAATAAATAAAAATTTATGTTTTATAAAAAATTTATTTGTTTTATTATTTTAAATATTTAAAAAAAGTTACTCAGCCAAATATAAATGTGTATTTTGCAGATTATTATCTGATCTGATATAAAATTGATCACAGAATCATCTTTGTATTTTTAAGAATGATGCATCTGCACAGTCAAAACGATTTAGACCCGGTATTGAAACAATTAAAATGACGAACAAAAACTTGGCGTGCCCGGGTCGGGGCACTAAAATGACATAAATTTCGTAATAAGATTGCTTAAAAATTAATTTATAAAATTTGTTTTTTAAAGTAATAATTTGTAAAATAATAATTAAAGTAAGATTTCTAAAATTTTTTAAAAATATTCCACATTGAACTATGTAATTGCGCTACTCGTCTCTTATAATTTTATATTTCAAACTTTATTTGTTAAGCTTGAAATATATTCTTACATTAAATTCTAGAATTTTAATTAATTTGTTGATATTTTACATTTTATGCTATATTATGCTAAGATTTGTATTTGTGATTAATTTTATATATATTTTTTATTTATATGTAGATACTTGAAGATTGCATGTCAAATTTAATTTTAAAATATTTAAGTTTTAATGCCCCGACCCGGGCCACGCCAAGTTTTTGTTCGTCATTTTAATTGTTTCAATACCGAGTCTAAATCGTTTTGACTGTGCAGATGCATCATTCTTAAAAATACAAAGATGATTCTGTGATCAATTTTATATCAGATCAGATAATAATCTGCAAAATACACATTTATATTTGGCTGAGTAACTTTTTTTAAATATTTAAAATAATAAAACAAATAAATTTTTTATAAAACATAAATTTTTATTTATTTGGCGCAATTTTTTTATATCATTATTTTTTTTAGAAATATTAAGTTTTTTTACAATAATTTAAAAACACTGTTTTTTGTATAACACTTTTTCACATGGCGTATGGACTTGGCGCCCTTTTTTTACCTTTTTTTAAAAAGATAAGTTTTTTTAATGATTACATTTACAAACATTTTTTATAACGTTTTTAATAACATTAAAACATTTGACACACATTTTTCATTTCTAAATATGTTTTTTTCCTTTTAGAAATATAAAATCCCGAGTTTGGTGCTATTTCTTCCTTTCATTATTTTGTGCATAAAAGTACTTAGGTAATATCATCAATTTACAATATTTTTCATATTGTAAATTCGAAATAAATGATGTCGTACAAATCACTTGAACAAGTCTGCAAAAAACAGCAACATATTCGATTGAAGGCTATTCTAGAAAATAGAAATTTTGATATTCTACCTGACCGTAGGACAATCAATTTGTATTGAATTCATTGAACGTGCTAAACGCGCCTTTATTTAATCTTTCATTTGTTTTATACTTTATGTCATTTTCCTTAATGGTGAACAGGCCAGCGAATAGACAGTGTGGTAAAGAAGCAAAGGATTGTGTAATAATCAAATTATATGTATATTATAATAATGCAAAATTGTGAGCAGAAATCTGTAAGTAATCAACTTTCATTCAGTGCAATAATATTATTTTTAATATGCTTTGAAATTTGTTGCGTTTTGTCATTTAAATTATAAATATTAAATTGTTATACTTGAAAAGATATTTTAATTTATCGATTAATTATTATACATAAACAAAGGATATGGATAACGCTAATGGGCAAGAAAACAATAGTATCCCATTATTAGAATTAGATACAAATATAAGTCCTATAAAGTTCAATTCCGATGAATCTGCACACAAAAATCCCGACAAAAATAATTCGCCAAAAAGTCCATCATTAATATGTCCACCAAGGAAGAGACTGAAACAATCTCGACTTGCATTTTATCCAATGAATAATGAAAAGAAAGGTATGTAAATAATGGTACTGTCTTCAAGTGTAGACAAACATAAGGCAGCTAATATATTCCGTATAGTGTAAAAGAGATTTTTATTCAAGATGTTTCTACAGCAAATGCTACTGCAAGTACTGTTACTGAAAATAAAGAAAGGACAAAAAAGAAGGACATTTTAAATAAGCAGCTTAACATGCGATGCAAAGCTGACAGAGCAAAATTAAACGGCTGGGATTGCTGGGAATGCAGAGAAGTAATACAATATTAACAGTATAGTTATAAAAAAATTAATAAATAAATATAAATAAATAAATATAAATAAATAAATATAAATAAATAAATATAAATAAATAAATATAAATAAATAAATATAAATAAAAAAATTAATATAAATATTTTCCCATAAAAGAATAATTCATATTTGATTTTTAGTATTATAATAATTTGTCTTTATCAAGTGAAGAATTGAAAAAACGGAAAAATCACAGCTCGCGACATCGACACAAATATGAGCGACCAAATACACCAGAAGGTTTATAATATTTTATTTAATTATCACTTTTTATGTTATGTATAATAAATATAATATTTTTAAAGGTTTTTGGGATCCCCCCCCGGAGTTTCCCGAGACATCATGACATCATGTTTTTATTTTATCTTGTTCAGTTCTATGATGCATTTCTACGATGCATTTCATTCAGGAGTATGTAATAACTGTGTACAATACGTAATATTCTTAATCTTTAAAAATACGCATTTATGCTTAATTTTTTGAACTTGGAAAATACGACGGTATTTGCTTAAAGTAACTTGCCATAAACCGACATCAGATGACTTATATGGATAATTAAAAACATCTCTTGTATTATAAAATAATAATCCTTTTACGAATATCTCTTCTTGATTCGAAACATTATCATTTAATGAATAAATTTTATAAATTTGGATGATTTCACCATTTTTTAGCTGCACGACATTAGGAGAACTATTCGTAATAATCATCTCATTCCATGTTATGCTTGTGAACATTGTCTTCGTCATATGATCGCCTAAATCAACTGATTTCTTTTTAACATAATTAGTGATACCATTCGTTCGTGACACCATTCGATCAGTCTTTATATCGATGTTCAAATTTATTTCTCTCAGACGATTAGCAACTTGACTTAAGGGATTATTTGGTGTTCGAACTAATTTTTTTAATGTCATCAAACAATTTTCGAATGGAAATGCCGAAATTAATGTCAACGGACATTTCATATGAGTGACATCATATGCTATGTGAATCAAATTATGGAAATTAATGCTTTGTATGTGAGAGTAAAATTTCGGCAATAAACGAAAAAATAATATCAATAATTTTTTTGCATTTTCTGCGTTTAATATTGCCAAATCATCACTACATAATAATCGACATGCTACGTATAAAAGACAAAAATGCTTATATTTATTACTTGGAAGAACATGGCGAAGTACTAATACACCGCTGTATAAAAGAAAGAAACGAAATTGCGTCGCTTTCCAATTTTTTAAATCGACAATATCAAAAGTTTTTCTTTGGAATTCTGCAGGAATTTGCCCAGATAAATCACGGAATAAATTGGTTAATAATAAACGATTTCGAGGCCCAATACTTCTAGTCTTAGAACTACCGAATATAATATTGTTTAACAAAGTTTTTGCAATACCAAGAAATAAAAGATGCATCGAATCGAGAATAACTGATTTAACTGGATCAAATTCCGGAATTTTTAACAGAGGAGAAATCTCATTATCGAGATGATGCTGAGGTTGCATACGCTCTTTAAATGATTGCTTGTTACGTTCTTCACAAGTAGTTCTTGCGTATATACGTTTATTTTTGCCAACTGTTTGGCCTTTTACGGTACAACGTTCACAAGCATAAAAGGTTACATGAGATTTGACACATTTAATAAATGCCCTTGCCGGTGTATCACATATAAAACCTAATACTTTAATATTATATATTTTATCAACAAATTTAATTTTATTATTCATTAAACTTAATAATTCTATTACAAATTCATTTAAAAATTCCGTTGGCGATTTTGGTTTAGATTCCCCATGATATATTGCAACAACTTGCGGTTTGACAATGTATTTCTTATCATGTAGCATGATTAATATAGGCCAAAAATTGTTGTTTTGAATTTTTATAAAGTTGTACACCATCAATGTTAACCAAAATTCCGATTTCATTTTTTACATATACTTTAGGATTTATTATTAGTTTGAGAGCATTTTCTAAACCAAAATAAATGTACGTACCAAAGAATCCATTGCCACTTAACATAAGTTTAACATTATTTTTTGAATTTTTTGTTTGCAAAAACGTTGTAGCTGTTTTGGGAAATTCGTCGTGCTCAGTTTTCAAAATACATAATAATTCGGATAACATTTTATTATTGAGGCATGCAATATTTTTAATGGCCCAATCATGTATTTTTTGTTGAAAAGGAATGACCGAATCTTGTTTTTCACGTTGCTCTTCGACTTTCTCATCATCGTAGCATAATTCTTCATTTGATGAAGATGATGCAATTTCATTATCAGAGATGCTAAATAAAGCAATGATTTTTTATTTATTTAATTAAATATATGTATTATTTAAAAAGATTATTATTATTTTACTATTGTATATATTGTAAGATGCTAAAGTGAAAATTTTATTTATTTAATTACAAAAATATGTAATCTTTGAAAAGATTATTTACTAATAAATAGCTCGTAAAATATTTATTTTTGAAAGAAAGTTACACTAAAAAATCATTAATTTTAACAATTTATCTTAGGATAATACGAACATGTGAAAAACCAGAATTAAGTGTATTTTTAAAACATTTTAAATTGTGGAAATATATGAAATTATACTTGGAATTTCTACTATCACAAGACAGCGTTGAACAAGATGACAAAATTTGCAAATGTGCAGGTTGGCGCATCAGACTGTTGTCCAGCTTTAATCCAGAATTTAATCCATCTTCTCTTTTGAAAACCCAAACATTGTCATATATTTGATTTTCTTGATCATCGTTGTCATGTGTATTATTTGTCTTTTCATTTTCATCCAGTAATGACGATAACGATGATGATGATATGTGTAAATGTTTTTCTAATTCACGATATTTTTTAGTATAAAAATACCTCTTTTTCGACATATTTTTATCGATGCATACGCGTGAAATGTGTTATCGATTGTATCGATTCTGTTATTGCCGCTTTGAGGTGTCATGACAGCATCTGCATTCATTATAAACAGATCGCTCTAAGAGACGTTAACGTTCTTTTGTTATTGGTCGAGCGGATCGTAGTGTAAGAGTTATATTAACAGAGTAATGTCGAAGTAATGTCAAAAGGATCGGTATAAGGGCAAGCCTTGATTCAAAGAAAAAAATTCTTTTCTTCGCTCATTGAATATTGGTACCGCATCGTTACATAGCACAGAGAAAAAGAAATCAACGATGAATAATTTTTCGTATTTGTGAGTATTTTTTCAATTTGTTGAAAATATTTATATAGGAAATGATAGTGAATATCGTTTTTATAAACGTCGCCAGACAATTTTTACTACTTTTACTACTTTTTTAATTACTTTTTTGAAAATATTTATGTTATAAAATTACATAATATTAAGCTTTAAAAGTTTTTTTTAACAATAATGAAAAGTAATTTATTATTCTGTGATTTATATAGAACTGAATTAAACGATAACGTGACACATGTAGTCGTCTGGTTCAGTAGCATTCGACGTCAAGATAAAAAGTTTTGTATAGACCTTGTACCGATAAATTGGCTATCAAAACCTAAACGTACATGGCTTTGTAAATATCCGCCGAAATCTGATTATGATAAAGTACAAGACTGGAGCAAGGAAATTAAAGCTGCAGAATTAACATGGAAGGATTATCCGGTTAAATTAATAAAAGATGCTTGTAAGTTATCTTAAATATAAGACCTGACTATGAATACCGGCCTTAATTCTTAAGATAGAAAAAAATCTATAATATCAAGTATTATTATTATAATATTCATATTTATGAAATGCACTGAATTAACTGTTTTATTGTCAAGCGAAATGTCTGATTTAGATGAGGAATTGTCAGGTACAGAAAGAAACGAATCTGATGATTCAAGTAAAATCAGTTATTTTGAAGCATTGCCCAGTCAAAAAATAATAAGGAAAAAGGTTATGGAAGAAGATATATTTATTGTTTGTAATATTTGTTGAATTTTCGTGCATTTCTAAATTTTTAGTTAACTTTTTTATTGCGTTATTAAATAACAAAAACATAATATCATAATAACATAATAACATCTTTAAACATCTTAACATAATAACATCTTTAAACATCTTAAAACATCTTAACATAATAACATATATTATTATATAACATCTTTTAACATCTTTCTTTTTTTAACATAATAACATCTTTTCTTTAAAAGTCAGGAAAGATGGCCAATGCTCACATTGCAATATTTTGATAATATAAAATAAAGTAATTATAAAGTATCAAGATGAATATTATTTATCTTTTGCCGCATACAAACTATTATAATTATCATCGATAATACACATAATATATTTTACGTTTTGAAAGTATTAAACTTATCTTATCGCGATACATTTGCAGACATTTTTACATCGATAAATCTATCTTGCAATGATGTTTTCTAAAGATTGAAATTACCAGAGATTGATATAACAAGTAATTCAACTTCAAGTTTAATTTATTGCATTAATACATTAGGACAATATTTGTCACATCCTTAATTGAAACATTTTATAATTGTACATCAAAAAGTTGTTCAATAAATTATTGTCTTTCTTTAAAGAATTGTCTATGAAATGAGAGGCTGCATAATTTTAAATATACCTTCTATACTTCTTTTATTTTCTCTGTATAAAGATTATTATAATTATTATTATTTTAAAATATAAGAAAGTGTAATATCAAAAATAAACAAAAATGAGAAGAAAATTTATTTAACGCATATTAATTTGAAGTTAAAAACGTGTAAAATACGAATATTAAATATTAATTGAAATATAATGTAAAATTGTTTCTCTATTCGGTAACATATATATTTTTTATGTAATATCTCTTTTTAATATACAGGGTGTCCCAGAATGATGGGGACTAAATTCGTGTGTAGGTAGAGCAGACTAAACTGAGTCGAAAAGTCCTCTACCATTTTGCAATTTTCGCAATAGTTAACGAGTAATTAATTATTAAAAATCGCCGTATTAGACCGGCCTACTGTCGAATGCAAGCGCGCGGCAAGATGCGACAGCCCAACGATCGAGGTTGCTAGGCGCGCGGAGAGTTGTTTATTACAAGCGGCAGCGGCTACGCACGAGCGGCGCATAACGCTGGACTCCCGTTCTGATAATAATTGATGCTACAATAATTTTTTTTTTCAATGAAAATGAAATTTTCTAATGACAAAGAATGAAAAACGGCATACATAATAACAATCGCGATATAAGATTGCGAGCTAAAAAATATTAATTAATTAAATAATAAAATATTAATTAAAAAATATTAAAATTATTATTTTAAATAATATTTATTTTTAAATGATTATTTTTCTTTCTGCAAGAAAATGATAGAACGTTATCATTTCCACACCACCTTGCGGTAGATAGCATGGCGCATTTTTTTTATAGTGGTATCCCCAATAGGTCTAATCCACTTTTTTTGCATTAAAATATTCTCATATTTTAAAGTTAATGCAAAAACTGTTCAAAGTGCCTTCCTCGTTCTCGTAAACAGAGTTCGGCCCTTCGAGTGATATTGCCCGTTGCGCGGTACGCCATTTCCGGCGTAATGGTATTGAAAGCTGCGAGAATTTCTTCTCGTACCTCAGCTTCTCTATCTTCACGCCTGTGCTCTACTAAATCTTTGATGTAACCCCAAACGAAATAGTCGAGCACGTTAAGATCCGGCGACCGAGCCGGCCAAATGATTGGGCCACCTCGACCCACCCACCTGTCCGGATATCGCGCGTTTAAAACATTTCGTGCTTGTCGCGAAAAATGCGCAGAAGCCCCATCATGTTGAAAAATGAGATTTTCCGTTCGCGAAGGGGAACGTCTTCGAGAAGGTCGGGCAACTCATTTTCCAAGAAGCGTGCGTAGATTTCTCCATTTAAATGATATGAATAATAATATCTACACGTTAAAATATAAAACATATTTGAATAATTTTACCATGTAGTTTAGTAAAATTAATCAAACATGTTTTATATTTTATTGTGATAGATATTATTATTTTTATTGTGATAAATATTAATCAGAGAAATTCTTATAAAATTCTTTCCATACCATATTGTCCCACGATTACCATGAGTACTCTGCGTTGATACCACTGCTT